>NW_027551572.1:2747205-2757801 GCF_008692635.1 Crocuta crocuta
TAAGATCTGCGTTTATACGCAAAAAAAACCTCAAGGTTTTTTTTAAAGATAATTAAGAGGAAACTCCAAAATTCATTAGAACAAACGTTATATGTTTAATCAAACACTGATGTAAACTGAAATGAAGGATGTTTAATCCCTTACAGAATTATGGAACAGATGGGGTACAGTGACTATGGTGCTCTGGTCTATAAGCAGAAATTTATGCTAAGCTAAGAAAGTGTACATCTTTTATGCATGGGTGTTCAAAACTGCCTATTGATTTTAATGCCTGTCAAGAAACAGACAACTTCATGAACAAGTAAATTCTAGGCCTCTGATATTTGAAGTAATGAGGGAAAGGAAACAGGGGAGCTCTCTGTATCTGCTCACCTTTTCAAGGGCTGTATCTGCCCCACCCCAAAGAACTTTTAAGGACTGTTTTTAAGGGAAAAGAAAAATTCTTAAATGAAATGACCTCCATTTTTGTCATATGAATTTAGATATTGAATTTCAAATCATGAAGTGAGACTGTGAAGGCCAAGGAAAGTTCTTGGAACTTAATAGGAAAACATGATGCTGTCAAGACCAATAGCACAGATTTGAATCAAACACAGATCACTTGGTTTCCTACAAAGAACAACTGTTCTATAGTCAAAAACCAGATATCTGTACCCAGCCCACCACTTTCCAAATGGCTACCAGGATGATGCCTTACAAAACCTGAAGTCTCAGTGCATTCCCATCACTACCATCCAGAAATTAGTTTAAAGAAGACTATTTACTATCAGTGGCCTCTGGAATTATTTTTATATAGAAAGAAAAGAACATGAATTATATTTTTAAATTAAAAAATTATAAAAGCATTATATTAGTGAATTTTAAGTTAATATTTTCATAAACAATTGAGTAAAGTAGTACATAAAACTTGGAGATATGTGTATCTAAAAAATACTCAACTGTGGGTGCCTCGGTGGCTCAGCTGGTTAAGCATCTGACTTGGGCTCAGGTCATGATCTCACAGGTTCGTGGATTTGAACACTGCACCAGGCTCTCTGCTCTCAGCACAGAGACTGCTTCAGATCCTCTGTCTACCTCCCTCTGGCCCTCTCCTGCTTGCACTCAACTGATAGGCAATTTTTTTTTCCCCTGAAAGCCTATTACTGAATTTAAACTGAATAATGGCAGGGAAGGAAGTCTTTTAAAATATAAACAAGGTTTACTTCAATACATAAAGAATACATTCAGTCAGAGACTTTAAACATAGAAAAAAATAAGAGTTTAAATGTTACTAAGCATTAAAACTGCCTCATTATAAGCCAGAGTTTCTGGAGTTCAGCACTTCTGATATTTTGTGCCAGATAATTCTCTGTGTTGCAGAGGTCTGTTCTGGCCTCTACTCACTAGATGCCACTAGCACCCTCCACTCTCAGTCATAACTATGAAAAATCTCTGCAAATATTCTCTGAAGAGCAAACTGCCGCCTTAGATAAACTGGATATACAAAATTTTCATCTTTAAACCAATTATTGCAGTAGTTACTTGCTTGACAAAGAGCTTATATACAGTTCAATTATTTATTCATATATCCTGAAGGGGATCAGAATCTGCAACCCCCAAACATGCCACTTTGACATAAGGACTATTTTGAGCTGAAGGCAATTAAGAAACAAAAGACACAGGAAGAACTCTCTGATCTCCCCTATCTGCCTAAAAGCAGGGCATAAATTTCCCTTTTGTAAATGGAATTTCCATTCATAAAGGAAATTTCCGTTTGTAAAGATGCCCCCTCTCCCATACCAGGAAGAGGAGAATGACTCTTATCACCTAGATGGCACTGAAATGAGTCTGCCTCAACAATCTATACCTATCATCAGTTTACCTTATATATTTCCCAGTCACCTTCCCATGATTTACCCTTGCTAGAAGCCAAGCCCTTTTTCCCTTGTCAAACCACTTCTCCACAATTTATCATCCTTTGTTAAAATGGTATATAAGCCCCCAGTTCTATGCACCCCTTCGAGTTATTCATCATGGAGTACTCACACATGTATGGTCATTGTACATATGCAATCAAATTATTTTTTACTTACGCTAATCTGTCTTTTGTCAGTTCAATTCTCTGGCTTCCAGTTACTAAAGAAGTTCATAGGAAGTTAGAGGAAGTTTTTTCCTCTTCTGCAGTCCTTGGAACATCTAAGAGAAGGTGTGTAGTGTAGTGGCCATGGCCTCTGAGAAAGGAAGTGCCAGAATCAAATCTTGCCCCCAACACTTTTTTTATTTCTGACTTTGGACTTATTAAAATAAGTTTCAATTTCTTCATTCACAAAATCAGCATCATGATAACTTCCTCATGGGTTGTTACAACATAATCTGTATGTAAGCAGCTCAGCAAAATGGCTAACACATAGTAAATGTTCAATAAAATGAAAACCCTCATTGATGTCACCATCATCATTATTATCTGCCACAATTTGTAACAAAAAATATGTAGTAGAAAGATATGTAATAATGGCAATCATGAACTATACAGCATATAAGCTCTCTGAGGGCAAGAAGTTTTGCTCCTTTGGTTCACTGGTATTTCCCAGTGCCTAGAATAACATCTACCACAGAATGTACTCAGTAAATATTTGTTGAATGAATATAACACTTTTTAAATGTATAAAAACATGCTTTTAAACATCAGAATGAGTCAGCTATGTCAAGGGTGGATTACACGGGAGGAAACTGAAGGCGGAGAGACCTATTTGAAAGCCATTGCTATAGTCAAGTTAGAGAATTGTGCATGAGAATAAAGCTCATGATATTGAAGATAATGATGAGGGGGTAGATTTAAGAATTATTTAAGGAGCACAGAAATGGAACTTGATGACAAATGAGATTCCTTTAAAAATCACGTTGCCCCAATGCATTAAAAAAGCAGATGTACACAAGCACAATATATAAAATGCCTTAAAAATACTTCTACTGAAGGAATGGGAGGCTGTTTTGATTGACAGATGGTCTTTCTCCCACAGCTAACCTATAATCTGCTGCGAAATCACTGCCATTGCATGGTGGGAAAAGGCCAGATGTTCTTGGACGTGAAGGAAATCTATCACCATATCTTTCATCTCCAACTCTTTCATACTTACTCTTTTAGTAACTGTGTTTGAGGAGAAAATTGTGAAAGAGCTGGATTTTTCTTTAAATGATTCCTTCCAGGAACACCTGGGTGGCTCAGTCAGTTAAGCATCTGACTTCGGCTCAGGTCATGATCTCCTGGTTTATGAGTTCAAGCCCTGTGTTGGGCTCTGTGTTGACAGCTCAAAGCCCGGAGCCTGTTTTGGATTCTGTGTCTCCCTCTCTCTCTGACCCTCCCCTGTTCACACTCTGTCTCTGTCTCTGTGTCTCTCAAAAATAAATAAACATTTTAAAAAATTAAACAAATATAAATGATTGCTTCCCAAGACAAGGATTCAATTTTTTTGAGTTAGGATGATGGCAAAGCATAGTAGAAAAGGAATGGGTTTAAGTCGGTAATAGCTGGATTTAAATATTTACTCTGCACTTACTAGCTGGCAGCTTAAACTCTGAGCCTGTGCTTTTTTTTTTTTTTTTAAATTAGGGACAATAACCCCAGGATGATTGGGTTGCTCGAAGGATGAAATGAGCTAGTATGTGCGACACATCTGACCTACTGCACACACTACTGGCTCCAAAATTTTGGCCTGGGAGGGATTCAGGGGTGGTGGTCCCAACAGAAGGTACATATTATACGTTGAATTGTGTCCCCTAAAAATATATGTTGAAGTCCTAAACCCCAATACCTGTGCCTGTGACCCTATTTGCAAATAGGGTCTTGGCAAATGTAATCAAATTAAATCCAGTCATTCTGGATTAGGTTGGGCCCTAATGAATGGTACCCTCATAGGAAGAGAAAATTTGGACCCAGAGACACAGACACACACAGGACGAATGCCATGTAACCAAGGAGGCAAAGATTGCAGTGCTAGGTCTAGAAACTGAGGAAGGCTGAAGATTATCGGCAGCCAACTGGGCGCTAAGAGTGGTGCATGGAACAGATTCTCCCTTAGAGCTTCCAGTAGGAATCAACCCTGACAATACCTTGATTTTGGGCTTCTCAACTTCAGACTGTGAGAGAATACTTTTCTGTTCCTTTTTTTTTTTTTTTATTTCTAGGAGAGAGAGAGAGAGACAGCGTGAGCAGGGGAGAGTCAGAGAGAGGGAGTCACAGACTGAAACAGGCTCCGGGCTCTGAGCTGGCAGTCAGCACAGAGCCCGACGCGGGGCTCGAACCCACGAACCGCGAGATCATGACCTAAGCGAAAGTCGGATGCTTAACCAACTAAGCCACCCAGGCGCCCCTACTTTTCTGTTCTTTAAAGCCACTCAGTTTGTGGTACTTTGTTAAAGCAGCCCTGGGGAACTAATAGAGCAGGATTACGGGACCTGTTCTTTAACCAGCTGCATTTTATTTGGACCGACTTTAGCAAAGAGCACTAATGGAAATTAGCCACTTGACCCACCATACTACCCAAACCCTGGGCTTTACAACTCTTTTTAATATTATTTTCAATAAACTCTGTAGAGTAAATATCTGAATGGATTCTCGGCAGAGATGTCAAGTGTCCATCTGAAAAATGCATTGAAGGGTATATGAACCTTTTCAACTCTAAAGACTGTTCCCACTTAGCATACTCATAGAGATGGCATGAGCTTTCCACTGACACAGCTGATGCTATCATCGGAAGTCCAGAACTGGTGTGATCCTATTTTATTAGGTTTAACACAATTTAGTGTTAAGGTGTCATTACTGCTTATTTCCTAGCCATAAATGGAAGTTTAAGTTGAATTATTGTAAAGACATGGCTTTTAAAATTCATCATAGGTGATTAAGAAATTAAAGTTATATGAATTAGAACCTACATGTGTTTTCATTATTTCCCAACCAGCTCTTGAAATTGACTTTCCATGGCATTTTTTATTACAGACAAAATTGCTCCGGTGACAGCGATTGCCTCTTCATTAATCTCAGAGGTTTCTGACCATGATAGAAAGGTTTCAGTCCCGATAGAGAGAGGTCTTACCAGAAGCCCTAATCTCTGTACCACAGGGGAAGACCTCCATATTTAGCAAGGTTTGTCCTTTTCTAAAGCATCCAAAGGCATTATGGTAAATCTGTATGGCATACATATTTCTTTTATGATGTAATCTGTCTAAAACCTGACAGTCCTGTCTGAGGCAGAATGGCATTAAAATGTAATTAAAGGCAATTTGATTCTGTAGTGCTGACTCCATTGAAGAATATCAAATAGGAATCCTATTTATTACAGAAAACAGTATTTTCTGAAAATATTTTGTTCATCCCTCTCACCTTCAGATTTGCCCAAACACCAAAGATATCTCAATGCCTCTCTCTTCTTATTAAAAAATCCCCCACCGAAACTATCCACAAACCCCTAACACTCTTCCCTCCCTGCCTCTCTGGCCTCCCTGCCAGGCTCACAGATCTTTATCAGGAGCAATAGCTTAGGTTACATGCACTCGGAGACAAAAGAGGGCCAGGGACTGCCCTGGTTTGTAAGCAGGGGTATGTAATAAAATACTTGTAATTTAACTTATTAATATTCTTTCATTCAGTAAATACATTTCTAGGGACTATAATTTGCATGGCACTTTGCCAAATGCTGTAGGAAAATAGAAGACAAAACTACCTACGCCCTTAACAATTGTATAATCCACAGGGTGCCTGAGTGACTCAGTCTGGTTAAGCATTTCACTTCGGCTCAGGTTGTGATCTCACGGTTTATGAGTTTGAACCCCATACTGGACTCTTCACTGACAGTGCAGAGCCTGCCTGGGATTCTCTCTCCCTCTCTCTCTTTCTCTCTCTCTCTGCCACCTCCCCCACTTGCTCACGCATGTGTACCCACTCTCTCAAAAATGAATAAACCTTAAAAAATGTTTTTAATGTTTTCATTTTTGAGAGAGAGTGTGTGAAAGCGGGGAAGGGGCAGAAAGAGAAGACAAAGTATCTGAAGCAGGCTCCAGGCTCTGAGCTGTCAGCACAAAGCCCAGCACAGGGCTCAAACCCATGAACCATGAGATATGACCTGAGCTGAAGTTGGATCTCCAAGCCAGGCAGGTGCCCCTAAATAAATAAACTTAAAAAAAATTTTTTTTAAAGAATTGTATAACCCATAAAATACCACTTAATCCAATGTCCAATCTTCCAGGGCCCTAGCCATCCCCCAAAGTTACCAAAACATGTTAACAGCTAGAGGTCACAAAGATGTAATATGATGGGTCAGTTTGCTGATCAAAATAAATGACTTCTTTTGCTCTTGACTGGCAAAATCTAAATAACAACAACAACAAAGCCAAACTATGCTCTTTTAGTGCTAAAGTCAAGGATCCTAAGAGAAATGGCAGGAAACGGCAAGAAAACAAAAATGAAGATAGGACTAAAGAAAGGAGAGAGCGGAAGGACAAGTGGGTATTAGAGGTGGCTAGAGATACTTGGAGAGGTAGACGCCTTTGAAATTCAGCAGTTAGGAGAAAAAGACAGCCTTGAGGAAAGAAAAGAATTATGATGGAAGTAAGTTCAGTATCAGGGGCCAGACCTGCATCGAAGGAGACACAGTCCAGGTGCAAGCACATATGTCTACACAGTGTGATCAGTGGGACCATGTCACGCTGAAACAGCGCTGGCCCAGCGCGGCATGCTGTCACGCCAGAAAGCTAGCCCCATGTTGCCAGATCTTCCGGTTGTTTCAAGAGAAGCCAACAAGTCTGATTTCATGTGAAATTTTTCAGTTTTTAAATGTTGGCCCAATTTTAGAAAATGCTGCACAGAGTCTGATACCATATACATAATGTTCAAAAACAAGAAAACACTAAACAGAGCCTTTGAATAAGTACATATTCAGTGAAACGTGGATCAGAATAATAAACTCCAAACTCAGCGTAGTCATCACCTCTGGACAGGATAATCACGGGAAAGGCACACAAAGGGATTCTGTGACATCTGTGATGTTTTGTCTCTTTAATAAAAATCTGTAATAGAGCACAACGATAAGATGTGTTAGACCAAATGGAAGGTCCATGAGGTTTTATTACATTAGTATCTCTACTATTCTGTATGTTTGAAATAGTTCACAGTTCTAAAACAATAATATCATGCAGGCCAAACACTTGTAGAGCAATCTGACCAGTGGAGCACGCTTTTGCAGCCTTTGCAGGCCATGTTTCAGAAAACCGAGCCCATGCTCAGATGATCCAGGCGGTTTTCATTCTGGTTGGGCATCAGAACCACCCGTGAGGTTGTTAAACCTCTTCAGGCCTGGGGGTACCTGGGTGGCTCAGTCAGTTAAGCATCCAACGAGTCTTGGTTTCAGCTCCAGTCATGATCTCACTGTTTGTGGGTTCGGGCCCCACATCGGGCTCCGTGTTGACACTGCGGAGCCTGCTTGGGATTCTCTCCCCTTCTCTCTGCACCTCCCCTAAAAATAAATAAACAAACTTAAAAAAAAAAACCTCTTCAGGCCTGGGTGTCACCTATATTCTACTAAGCCATAGCCCGCAGGTAGAAATTAGGCATCTAGATGATTCTAATGTGCAGTCCAAGTTGCAAATAACTGTGATCACCCCCAAGAACACCACTTTGACACAGGAAAGCCACAATAACTAGAAAAGCACCAGAGCTGGGGGGTTTCCAGCAAGGTGACAACTTGAAAAGGCTCAATGGTCACTGATGGTTTTCCTAAATTAGACGTGACAATTAACAAAGCAAAATACCAATTAAAAAGGACTCTTTTTGAAATAAGAAAATTGAAATAAGAACTGTTAAAATAGTAACTATTGTTAAAAATATTTCATTGAGGGCTGCCTGGGTGCCCTAGTAGGTTAAGCCTCCATCTCTTAGTTTTGGCTCAGGTCATGATCTTGTGGTTTTGTGAGTTCGAGCCGCACACCTGGCTCTGCACTGGCAGCACTTTGGGAGCTTGCTTGGGATTCTCTCTCTCTCTCTCTCTCTGCCTCTCTCCTACTCACACTATCTCTGTCTCTCTCAAATAAATAAACTTAAAAAATATATTTTCATTAAAAGGGTTATAATAAAATAATATTCAGTGCATTATTTTAAAGAAAAAAAACTATGTAGGTACTGTGTACAAGCTTTATTCACAGGACGGTAGAATAATGGAATGATGAATGAGACACATCCCTGCTCTCAAAGGAGCTTAAGATCTAATGGGACAGAGAGACATGTAAATAAAAGGATATATCCTTTGGGGACAGGGAGACCGGTCACATGTACAAAACTGTAGTTTTGCCTCAAGAACTCCACAACTAGATATTGAAGTTATTGGGCCACAGGGTGCTATTTCAACCATTGCCTGGTGGCCTGGGTGTGGTGCAGGGCCCCTGACACTAGGGTAGAAGACCAGAATGGGGAGGAAGAGACATTCAAAACAATTTAGACTTCAGATGGTATTAATATATGAAGGGCTCAAAAGTGGTAAGTCTTGAAAGAATGTTCTCATCATAATTTATCAGATTTACTCACAAAAATTAAGTTTTGTCTTGATTTGAATAGAGGTTTTATTCTTTCATGTAAAGAAGACTTCACTGTGACTTTCTGTTTCAGAATCCTGCATGTGAATGAATCACTGAGCGAATGAATGAAATGTTAACTCTCATAACAAATATAACTTTGGATCATAATCTATTGCTTTAGGGTCATTTTCAGAAAGGTCTATCATTCCTTTCACAACAGGAACAATGACCACAGAGTATGGAGACATTGTACCAGGCATTTTAGTTACATTCCATCAATTGATCTTCATTTACAACTTGAGGATGTAGATCACATTTTATGCATTTTTATAGATGGAGAAACTGAAGGTGATAATGGCTAAGTTAGTTAAACTGCGCTCTAATCTAGTTTATCTGTAGCAGAACCAGGATTCATATCTGCTCTGCCCAGGGGCGACTCAGTGGCTCAGTCAGTTGAGCATCTGACCCTTGGTTTCGACTCAGGTCATGACCCCAGGGTTGTGGGATCAAGCCTCTGTTTTGGGCTCTGTGCTGAGTGTGGGGCCTGCTTAAGATTCTTTCGCATTCATGTGCTCTTTCTCTAAAAAAAAAAAAAAAAAAAAAAAAAAAAAAGGNTAAGTCAGTCAGAAAGTTAAACTTTGCACTACATTCCTCCATCTCTTGACAAGGTGTTTTTCTATTAATACATTAAAACTTTTAAACAAAATTTTATTAACTACATTTAATTACAATTTAATTTTAAAACGACTGCTGATGTGTAATACAGTTTAATGCCATTTAAAACCAGAAAATAAGGCAGTAGATAGCCAAGAAACAATTACCAAGAATGGAATATTCCTTCTTAAAACAATAATTTTTGGCAATATTGAGCTTGGACACAAGTATTCCATATGTGCCTCTATTCTTCCATCCAAATATTAATAAATAGTACTTCTAAAACTACCTTTGTGTACCATCAATAATACTCTGTGAACAATGGCCATTGTTAATCTCTGTCTTTAAAATGTGAAAGTAGCCATTAGTTTGAATAATCAATATAAATAATTTATTAATTTAGTCTCGCATCAAGTAAAAGCTGTATGACTGTATTTGATGGTGCATTAACTAAATGGGGCAGTTAATTCAGCCAAGTAGTGAATAATTTTCATATCAATTGTTTCTCAAATACAAAGGATAGTGGTATATATAAACAATTCAAGAGTCTAGGAAAGGCCAGGTGATATTATAGACCTTTGAGACATATTTCAATCAATAACCCGATACTTTTTTTCATCTTTATTAGTTTAAATCTTTTAAAATGTCATTAAAACATAAAAGAAAATTTTAGGAAAAAATCACAATTTCTTGTGTTACCGTCAAGTCACTTGATGCACATGTTATTTGAATATGAGAATCACAGCACGCTTACTGTTTCCATGGCTGGTTTCTCAAAACAGGTCAGTTGCTACTTAACCAACTGTGTGCATTTAAAAATGGCATTATTTTTTCGTCTTTCATGAAAATGTATGGCCTATTATGTATTTCACACAGATGTTGTACAGATTTAAGTCAGCAAGTGAAAGACTGAACATAACGAGAAAGAGCATATGGAGATAACATCATATCGAGAAATGTTATTTAATTGGCACAAATATTTTCTTAAAAAATAGTAAGAATATTTATTAGGAAATAAAAAACGGCAGTCCTGTAACCCAAAAGGTCCATATACCTATTGAGAGAATTAGAGCATTTGCTTTCTCCAATAAGCAATTAACACTGGGAATTGGGCTGAAAACAAACTTAGATTACAAAAGAGCATCATTTAAAAAAATTTCCTTCTGAATCCATATTACATGTACAAGTTATACAAATTTAAAGATAGAAGGGGTGGGGCGCCTGGGTGGCTTAGTCGGTTAAGCGTCCGACTTTCGCTTAGGTCATGATCTCACGGTTCGTGGGTTCGAGCCCCGCGTCGGGCTCTGTGCTGACTGCCAGCTCAGAGCCTGGAGCCTATTTCAGTCTGTGACTCCCTCTCTCTCTGACCCTCCCCTGCTCACGCTCTCTCTCTCTCTAGAA
>NW_027551572.1:2772983-2832088 GCF_008692635.1 Crocuta crocuta
TTCTGTATGTTTGAAATAGTTCACAGTTCTAAAACAATAATATCATGCAGGCCAAACACTTGTAGAGCAATCTGACCAGTGGAGCACGCTTTTGCAGCCTTTGCAGGCCATGTTTCAGAAAACCGAGCCCATGCTCAGATGATCCAGGCGGTTTTCATTCTGGTTGGGCATCAGAACCACCCGTGAGGTTGTTAAACCTCTTCAGGCCTGGGGGTACCTGGGTGGCTCAGTCAGTTAAGCATCCAACGAGTCTTGGTTTCAGCTCCAGTCATGATCTCACTGTTTGTGGGTTCGGGCCCCACATCGGGCTCCGTGTTGACACTGCGGAGCCTGCTTGGGATTCTCTCCCCTTCTCTCTGCACCTCCCCTAAAAATAAATAAACAAACTTAAAAAAAAAAACCTCTTCAGGCCTGGGTGTCACCTATATTCTACTAAGCCATAGCCCGCAGGTAGAAATTAGGCATCTAGATGATTCTAATGTGCAGTCCAAGTTGCAAATAACTGTGATCACCCCCAAGAACACCACTTTGACACAGGAAAGCCACAATAACTAGAAAAGCACCAGAGCTGGGGGGTTTCCAGCAAGGTGACAACTTGAAAAGGCTCAATGGTCACTGATGGTTTTCCTAAATTAGACGTGACAATTAACAAAGCAAAATACCAATTAAAAAGGACTCTTTTTGAAATAAGAAAATTGAAATAAGAACTGTTAAAATAGTAACTATTGTTAAAAATATTTCATTGAGGGCTGCCTGGGTGCCCTAGTAGGTTAAGCCTCCATCTCTTAGTTTTGGCTCAGGTCATGATCTTGTGGTTTTGTGAGTTCGAGCCGCACACCTGGCTCTGCACTGGCAGCACTTTGGGAGCTTGCTTGGGATTCTCTCTCTCTCTCTCTCTCTGCCTCTCTCCTACTCACACTATCTCTGTCTCTCTCAAATAAATAAACTTAAAAAATATATTTTCATTAAAAGGGTTATAATAAAATAATATTCAGTGCATTATTTTAAAGAAAAAAAACTATGTAGGTACTGTGTACAAGCTTTATTCACAGGACGGTGGAATAATGGAATGATGAATGAGACACATCCCTGCTCTCAAAGGAGCTTAAGATCTAATGGGACAGAGAGACATGTAAATAAAAGGATATATCCTTTGGGGACAGGGAGACCGGTCACATGTACAAAACTGTAGTTTTGCCTCAAGAACTCCACAACTAGATATTGAAGTTATTGGGCCACAGGGTGCTATTTCAACCATTGCCTGGTGGCCTGGGTGTGGTGCAGGGCCCCTGACACTAGGGTAGAAGACCAGAATGGGGAGGAAGAGACATTCAAAACAATTTAGACTTCAGATGGTATTAATATATGAAGGGCTCAAAAGTGGTAAGTCTTGAAAGAATGTTCTCATCATAATTTATCAGATTTACTCACAAAAATTAAGTTTTGTCTTGATTTGAATAGAGGTTTTATTCTTTCATGTAAAGAAGACTTCACTGTGACTTTCTGTTTCAGAATCCTGCATGTGAATGAATCACTGAGCGAATGAATGAAATGTTAACTCTCATAACAAATATAACTTTGGATCATAATCTATTGCTTTAGGGTCATTTTCAGAAAGGTCTATCATTCCTTTCACAACAGGAACAATGACCACAGAGTATGGAGACATTGTACCAGGCATTTTAGTTACATTCCATCAATTGATCTTCATTTACAACTTGAGGATGTAGATCACATTTTATGCATTTTTATAGATGGAGAAACTGAAGGTGATAATGGCTAAGTTAGTTAAACTGCGCTCTAATCTAGTTTATCTGTAGCAGAACCAGGATTCATATCTGCTCTGCCCAGGGGCGACTCAGTGGCTCAGTCAGTTGAGCATCTGACCCTTGGTTTCGACTCAGGTCATGACCCCAGGGTTGTGGGATCAAGCCTCTGTTTTGGGCTCTGTGCTGAGTGTGGGGCCTGCTTAAGATTCTTTCGCATTCATGTGCTCTTTCTCTCACAAAAAAAAAAAAAAAAAAAAAAAAAGAAGAGATACCAAATCTGCTCTGTCTAACTCCTAAGTCAGTCAGAAAGTTAAACTTTGCACTACATTCCTCCATCTCTTGACAAGGTGTTTTTCTATTAATACATTAAAACTTTTAAACAAAATTTTATTAACTACATTTAATTACAATTTAATTTTAAAACGACTGCTGATGTGTAATACAGTTTAATGCCATTTAAAACCAGAAAATAAGGCAGTAGATAGCCAAGAAACAATTACCAAGAATGGAATATTCCTTCTTAAAACAATAATTTTTGGCAATATTGAGCTTGGACACAAGTATTCCATATGTGCCTCTATTCTTCCATCCAAATATTAATAAATAGTACTTCTAAAACTACCTTTGTGTACCATCAATAATACTCTGTGAACAATGGCCATTGTTAATCTCTGTCTTTAAAATGTGAAAGTAGCCATTAGTTTGAATAATCAATATAAATAATTTATTAATTTAGTCTCGCATCAAGTAAAAGCTGTATGACTGTATTTGATGGTGCATTAACTAAATGGGGCAGTTAATTCAGCCAAGTAGTGAATAATTTTCATATCAATTGTTTCTCAAATACAAAGGATAGTGGTATATATAAACAATTCAAGAGTCTAGGAAAGGCCAGGTGATATTATAGACCTTTGAGACATATTTCAATCAATAACCCGATACTTTTTTTCATCTTTATTAGTTTAAATCTTTTAAAATGTCATTAAAACATAAAAGAAAATTTTAGGAAAAAATCACAATTTCTTGTGTTACCGTCAAGTCACTTGATGCACATGTTATTTGAATATGAGAATCACAGCACGCTTACTGTTTCCATGGCTGGTTTCTCAAAACAGGTCAGTTGCTACTTAACCAACTGTGTGCATTTAAAAATGGCATTATTTTTTCGTCTTTCATGAAAATGTATGGCCTATTATGTATTTCACACAGATGTTGTACAGATTTAAGTCAGCAAGTGAAAGACTGAACATAACGAGAAAGAGCATATGGAGATAACATCATATCGAGAAATGTTATTTAATTGGCACAAATATTTTCTTAAAAAATAGTAAGAATATTTATTAGGAAATAAAAAACGGCAGTCCTGTAACCCAAAAGGTCCATATACCTATTGAGAGAATTAGAGCATTTGCTTTCTCCAATAAGCAATTAACACTGGGAATTGGGCTGAAAACAAACTTAGATTACAAAAGAGCATCATTTAAAAAAATTTCCTTCTGAATCCATATTACATGTACAAGTTATACAAATTTAAAGATAGAAGGGGTGGGGCGCCTGGGTGGCTTAGTCGGTTAAGCGTCCGACTTTCGCTTAGGTCATGATCTCACGGTTCGTGGGTTCGAGCCCCGCGTCGGGCTCTGTGCTGACTGCCAGCTCAGAGCCTGGAGCCTATTTCAGTCTGTGACTCCCTCTCTCTCTGACCCTCCCCTGCTCACACTCTCTCTCTCTCTAGAAATAAATAAAAAAAAAACCTTAAAAAAAAAATTAAAGATAGAAGGGGTATATAATGAAAATTACATCTCCTTCCTGCCCTCATCTTCCATCCACTTGCTTTTCATTCCTAGAAGTAACTATTACCTCTTTCTTGAATCCTTCAAGAGTTACTCTATGCATATGCAACTATATTAATATGTTATTTTCTCTTCAATGGCAATACATACTGATCCATAGCCCCTCTTTTTTCACTTAACAATGTTGGAAAAGGTGTCATGGAGTCTTTTTTTTTTTTTTTTAAGACCTAAGTCTATGGTGTCCATCTTTTTTCTTACTGAGGTATAATTTGCATTTACTAAGATGCAATATTCAGTTTGATACATTCTGAGAATTGAATACAGGAGTATAACCACTTCCTAAAGCAAGATATAGAACATTTCATAATTCTTTTTTTTAACTTTAAAAAATGTTTATTTATTTTTTAAAGAGACAGAGACAGAGACAGAGCGTGAATAGGGGAGGGACAGAGAGGGAGACACAGAATCCAAAGCAGGCTCCAGGCTCTGAGCTGTCAGCACAGAGCCTGACATGGGGCTCGAACTCATGAACCGTGAGATCATGACCTGTGCCAAAGTTGGACACTTAGCTGACTGAGCCATTCAGGCGCCCCTTCTTAATTAATATTCAGTTGCGTGGATGCGCCATGATTGATTTAACCAGATCTCTATTGATGGATGCTTTTGCTATTCCAAATACAACTGCGGTGAATAATATGCACATGTATGACATTGCATGTGTCCCAGTGTATCTATAGGAAAATTCTTATAAGTAGGATTGATGTATCAAAGGGGATGTGCATTGTTAATTTCAAAGGATATTGACAAATTACCATACAGGTTTGTAGCAATTTACACTCCTGCCAGCAATGTATGAAGACTCCTTTTTAGTATACTGTGGTTATTGAACTGCTTTATCTTGGCCCATCTGGTAGGTGGAAAAAAAATGTAATTCTGCTTTAATTTTGTTTCTCTCTGGGCGCCTGAGTAGCTCAGTTGACTGGGCGTCTGACTTTGGCTCAGGTCATGATTTCCCTGTTCCTGAGTTTCAGCCCTGTGTTGGGCTCTGTGCTGACAGCTCAGAGCCTGGAGCCTGCTACAGATTATGTCTCTCTCTCTCTCTCTCTCTCTCTTCCCCTCCCCAGCTAGCTAGCTAGCTCGCTCTCTCTCAAAATATGAATAAATCTTAAAAACATTTTTATTTTGTTTCTCTCACTTGGAGTGATGCTGAGCATCTTTTTCTGTGTTTAAGAGCCATGAAACAGCTTCACTCCAAAAGAAAATTTGAGCAAAGGGAAAAGTGCTGTAAAGATTTCCCATGCATTTGAGGTGATGAGCAGTAATAGAAAAGACCTGACATTTATTCTGACCTTTCAAGAGAAGCAGGACAAAGTAATGTGTTTTTTTTTTTCCTGAGGACAATAGAAAACTTGAGGAAACTTGATATTTTGAGTATGACCTGAAAAGAAGATGCCAAAATCTTAAATGGAAAACTCCAAGAAACCAAACATCTAAGAAAGTATGCCTGACTGAATCACAAATGAAGACAATGCTAATCTGTTTCTTCAACATAAATGGTATTGTCCATGCTGAATTAATCTTCAAGGTCAAACAGTCAGGCAGGCTTATTATGCAGAAATTCTAGAACATTTGTGGGATTGTGTACTGCACAAATCATTGCTTGATCATCCATTTTATTCACTACACTTTGCTCTGAACAACTTTTGGCTCATTTTTAAAATCAGAGCAACTCTAAACTGCAAAACGCACCCCCAAAAAGAAAAGAAAACTTGCAACTGAAGATATTCAAAATAGTATGACTCTAGTTCTAATGGCAATACCAAAGGAAAAGACTCAAAATACTCGGGGCAATACTTGAAATAACTACATAGTTCCCAATGTGATTTATTTGAAGGGAACAACACAGCTTTAGATTTAGAAGTTTTTATTTTAAATTGGTTCTATTACTAGATAATTACGTCATTTTGCCATCCTAATCTATCAGGCAGGTTTACTTAAAATCCTTCAACTACCCTCTCCCCTCCAGTAAAGTACCTCATGGAACAATAGAGCAATAGAAAGAACATTATTATTTAATTTATTAGACTCTCATTTATTAGGTGCAAACTATTAAGTTGTTTCTTTTTCTCTGGGCCTCAGTTTTTCTTTTCTGTTAAGTTCAGATAACAGATTGTACTAGCCCAATTAACTAATAAAGTCTCTCAATAAATGACATACTGTAGTCTCAATATACGCTGATTCTCCTCCCCCTACTCTGAATTAGTCTTTACTGACAGACCTAGAAACAGCAGTTAAAAGCAAAACTTGGGTGCCTGGGTGGCATAGTCAGTTAAGCATCCGACTCTTGATCTCAGCTGAGGTCATGATCTCGTGGTTCATGAGTTTGAGTCCTGTGCTGATGGTGCAGAGCCTGCTTGGCATTCTGGCTCTCCTTCTCTCTGCCCCTACCCTGCTTGTGCTCTCTCTCTCTCTCTCTCTGTCTCTCTCTGTGTCTTTCTCTCAAAATAAACAAATTAAGTTTTAAAAACCACTTAAAAAACAAAACTCTTGAGATTTCAAAAGCTGGTCATGAAAAACTTAGGTTTCAAATTAGGAAGCGTTTTCTTTTACCAACACCATGATCATAAAGCAAAACCTTAAGATGAACACTTAAGGTAAAGTATGTATAAAGATATATTGGCAGAGTTCATTTGCAAAGAAGAGAATACATCTAGCTAGTTAAACGGTAAGTATTTATTACAGGATACTAAAAGACTTTCAGATCTTGAGGAAGAAATAAAAGGACTGTGTCTGGGTTGAACTTTTAGAAACGATTCCCATAGTTACACTGCAGTAATGGGGCCCTATACTGGGTTGAACGTATCCCCCACCAATTCATCTCTACCTGA
Source organism: Crocuta crocuta (assembly GCF_008692635.1). Taxonomy (NCBI): domain Eukaryota; kingdom Metazoa; phylum Chordata; class Mammalia; order Carnivora; family Hyaenidae; genus Crocuta; species Crocuta crocuta. The sequence continues at coordinate 2,779,431 of NW_027551572.1, forward strand.
AAAACTTGTAAATGTGACCTTAGTTGGAAATAGGATCTTACAGATACAGTCAAGATACAATCAAGTTAAGTTGAAGTTGTTCTTGACTAGAGTGGGCCTTAAAGGAATGACTGGTGTCCTTCAAAGAAAAGAAAACAGAAGACACACAGACACATGTGAACCTAGAAGCAGAGACGGGCATGATGCATCTGCAAGCCAAGGAATGCCAAAAATTGCCAGCAACATCGAGAAACTTCTAGGCAAGGGAAGAGTGCCCTTAGAGCTTTCAGAAAGAGCATGGCCCTGCTGACAGCTTGACTTCAGACTTCCAGCCTCCAGAACTGTAAAAGAATACACTTTTGTTGCTTTAGGTCACTCCAGTTTTGTGGTACTTTATTATGGCAGCCCTACCAAACTAATACAGGCACCAAAGTAGCTGCCGAATCTTCCTAGTTCCACAACCACTCTTCTACTTCTGTAGCTAAGCCGCCTTCAAGGTGAGGAAACCGACAGGATTGGAACCTGCCATGTTCAGGAAGTTGTCACCACTGCTGTGGACTGCATAAATTTACCACACCTGCTAGGAACAGAGCAAACTTCTTATTAAGACATCATGGAATGGTCCTTGCACGGAAGAACCTTAGTTAAAACCCCCACCAAAAAAGCAAATGTCTTTATCGTTGTTTTTGGCAATGAGCGTGGGGAAAAACTGCAGCAGAAGCGCAGCCTGTGCCTCACAATGGCAAGTGTACCTGACTGGTTGATCCTAAATCACCTCCAGAACCCTACCTGCAAGGGACTCTGGGAAGTACAGTTTACTAGCTTTCAGTCTCTACAGTACAGGAAAATGGGATTGATGCTAAGCATCAACCCACCCTATCTACTGCAGAGAGTTCATTAAATTCTTCCTTGAATTCAGAAATTACCAGCATTAAATTTATTAAATCATCTAATTTCCTGACAATGAGGTAGCTTTTGGGACCTGGTACAATCAGGTATGTCAGATATAAAATTCTGAATTTTTAAACTACATATAAATCTGTACACACAAACATACCTTTCTCTGTGTATAGATCCACATAGTTTTCTAGACTTTCTTGAGAAAATGGAATTCTACACCATTTTATGCTAACACCATATAAACTTCCAATCGGCTGGAGTTCAAAGGGATGTCTAGAATAGATTTGCGCTTTGGAGGAGAATTTGTATAAAGGGGCATGTGTGTGAGTGTGTGTGTGTGTGTGTGTGTGTGTGTGTGTACATATGTGAATGTACTGATCACATAAACTCAAGTCAACTAAATTTTCTCACGACTAAAATTTCTCGAGAAAAGGTAAAAGCAAACTGGCAGAAATTCAATACAAATAGTTGAAACTGACAACATACTGGACTCTGCTTGATATTTTTATCTGGTTTTGAATTTTTATATTTGCTTCTTATTTTCTTTTTTTCTAACTAAAATGAATCAAGCCCATGAAACTTTGCATGACTAAGGTTTTCCAGATCTTTTTTTTTTTTAATTTAATGTTTTCTTTATTTCTGAGAGAGAGAGAGACAGCATGAGCCGGGGAGGGTCAGAGAGAGAGGGAGATACAGAACCTGAAACAGGCTCCAGGCTCTGAGCTAGCTGTCAGCACAGAGCCCGACGTGGGGCTTGAACCCACAAACTGCGGGATAGTGATCTGAGCTGAAGTCGCTCAACCGACTGAGCCACCAAGGTGCCCCTGGTTTGTTTTTAAGTAGGCTCCACACCCAGCATGGAGCATGGAGCATGGAGCCCAGCTCCGGGCTTGAACTCATGACCCTGAGATCAAGACCTGGGCTGAAATCAAAAGTCAGAGGCTCAACCGATTGAGACACTCAGGAACCCTTAAGTAACTTTAAGTAAACATTACCTTCAATAATATAGATGGGCCTCAAAGGAAAACCTGAGATTTTCAGAAAAAGAGAATTCTACCTTAAGATTACAGCTTTAACTCCTGCTAGGGTTTCTAGTCTGCTGGTCTGCCCTACATATTTTGACTTCCCAGCCTTCACAATCATTGCACTAATTCTTTAAAACAAATTTCTTTATACATATATTCTCCTGGTTCTCTTGCTCTGAAGAACCCTAATTGATACGGTGAATCAAAGGGGAAGAGTATTTTTAATATTCATGGATATTGTCAAATAGTCCTGTAAAGGATTTATACCAATTTATACACCCACAAACAATATTTAAGAATGCCTCTTTCCCCTACACCTTCACCAACACCATGGGATTTCAAACATTCTATCTCATAAGTGTAAGGAAGTGTCTCATTTTAATTCTAATTTGCTTTTCTGCCCATTAAATATTTTAATGTTTTAATCTTTCTAGAATATACTGTGTGTTTGGCAGGCAGTTTTATTTTTCCCATATAACCAATTATCCTGGTGCCATGAATTCAGTAAACTATACCTTCTCTCACTATAAATTGCCACTGTTGTCATGTACTAAGAACATATTTGTAAATATTTGGGATACCCATTTATACACATATCTCCAAGTCAAAAGCCCATGAATAGTTTCAAAGGTAAGAATTTCATTAATTGACTAAGCCATTCATTACCTAACAGCTTAAAATGCTTTTTTATCATATATTATTTAATATGTTTAGGTCTTATTTTCTACTTTGCATTTGGTTCTCCTATTTTGCCTTCCTATTCTGGTGTGACTAGTGCAATATTTTAATTTCTTTCTCTTCCTTGTGCATATAAGGTAAACCACGATCCATTTTTCCCCAGAATTTTCATAGCTATTTCTGCCCATAGATTGGGATAGCTTTGTTTTATTTTTCCTAAAAATTGCTTTGAGGTTTTACTTTAATATCATAAATTAACTAAATTAGTTTAAGGAACACTAGCATGTTTTATAATGCTAGGTTTTTACATAATTCTTTTAAACTATTTATTTATTATTTACTTTAACGTTCATTCACCTTTTTGAGAGAGAGAGACAGAGACAGAGTGTAAGTGGGGAGAGGCAGAGAGAGAGGGAGACACAGAATCCGAGAGAGGGAGACACAGAGCCTCCAGGCTCTGAGCTGTCAGCACAGAGGCCAACACTGGGCTCGAACTCACAAACCACAAGATCATGACCTGAACTGATGTCAGACCTTACTGACTGAGCTACCCTGGCGTCCCCAAATAATTCTTTCAAGCAAGTTTATTTCTCTAAAAAGCTAATAGTATTTATAAATAATGATACATTTGTACTATTCTTTCCAGTATTTATCAGTTTACTTTTATTTGGGGATTGGTTTCATTGGTTAACTCTGAAAAAACAACAGTAACTAATAGTAACACCTGGTTGCACTGAATGAGTCTAGTTTTTTCACATCAAGCATAACACCAGTATATGTTAATATATATCCATATATATTCATATATAGAAATATTGATATTTGTAGTGTGTGCACAGAATTTATTCTTATTTTTGTAAATACACAAATGTTCCACTTTTATTTTATTAAATTCTACTAAGTTTACTAAACAAAAACAAAAACCTGTGTCTAGTTCCAGCTAAGATGTTATTCAAGGATAGTGACAAGATCACAGGGAAGAAGTTGGATTAAAAAAACAGTTGGTTTAGCTACACTGTTCAAGTCCAACTACTAATAGAATGTTTCTTTTAGCACATAAAATCACCTGGAGTTCTTGTTAAAACATGGATTCTTGTGCCTCACCTCCCTCCAGAAATTCTGATTAATTTGGTCTGGAGCGAGGACCCAAGATTTGCGTTTCTGACACCAAAAATTTTTTTTTCCAGTGATGCTGCCGCTATTGGTCTCCACACTACACTTCAAATAGCACTGCGTTAATTAAAAGTCAGGTTACTACCCAAAGCAATCTACAGTTATAATGGAATCTCTTTCAAAACACTAACAGCATTTTTCATAGAACTAGAACAAACAAGCCTAAAATTTGATGGAACCACAAAAGATTCCAAATAGCCAAAGCAATCTTGAAAAAGAAAAGCAAAGCTGAAGGCATTACAATTCCAGACTTCAAGTTATACTACAAAGTTGTAGTAATCAAAACATTATGGTGCTGGCACAAAAATAGACACAGATCAAAGGAACAAAATAGAAAACCCAGAAATGAACACACAATTATATGGTCAGTTAATTTTTGACAGAGCAGGAAAGAATATCCCAATGGGAAAATATCAAAGGGTGAATATCTACCCTTCAACAAATAGTGTTGGGAAGACTGGTCAGCTACAGGCAAAAGAATGAAACTAGACCACTTCTTACAACATACACAAAATAAACTCAAAACGTGAGACCTGAAACCATAAAAATTCTCGAAGAGAGCACAAGCAGTAAAGTCTCTGACACCAGCCATAGCAACTTCTTTCTAGATATGTCTCCTGAGACAAGGGAAATAAAAGCAAAACTAAACTAACTATTGGAACTGTATCAAAATAAAAAGCTTCTGCACAGCACATGAAAGAATCAAAAAAACTAAAAGGTAACCTACTGAATGGAAGAAGATATTTACAAATGACATATCAAATAAAGGCTCAGTATCCAAAATATATAAAGAACTTATACAACTCAAGACCCAAAACCAAATAACTCAATTAAAAATGGGCAGAAGATACAAAACAGACATTTCCCCAAAAAAGACATACAGATGGCCAACAGACACATGACTGCAAAGCAAAACTACAATAGGATTTCACCTCACTTATCAGAATGGCTAAAGTAAAAAACACAAGAAACAACAGGTGTTGACAGGGATGTGAAGAAAAGGAACCCGCTTGCACTGTTGGTGGGAATGCAAACTGGTGCAGACACTGTGGAAAACAGTATGAAGTTTCCTCATAAAGTTAAAAATAGAACTACTCTACAATCCAGCAATCAGACCACTGGATATTTACCCAAAGAATACAGAAACACTAAATCAAAGGGATATATATACACCTCTATGTTCATAGCAGTATTATTTACAATAGCCAAAATATGGAAGCAACCCAAGTGTCCACTTATAGATGAATGGATAGAGAAAATGTGGCATATATACAAAATAGAACATTTCTTAGCTACAAAAAGGAATGAAATCTTGCCATTTGCAATGACATGGATGGAGTTAGAGAATATAAGGCTATGCAAAATAAGTCAGTCAGAGAAAGACAACTACGATATGATTTTACTCATATGTAGAATTTAAGAAACAAAACAAATGAGCAAAGAGGGGAAAGAGAAAGAGAGAAACTAAGAAACAGACTCTTTAGGGAACAAACTGATGGTTACCAGAGGGGAACGGGGGTGAAATAGGTGATGGGGATTAAGAGGTGCAGTTGTGATGAGCACTGGGTGATGTCTGGAATTGTTGAGTCATTACATCATACACCTGAAACTAATAGCACTGTATGTTAACTAACTGGAATTTAAGTTAAAAAATAAAAACAAATAAAAGTCAGGTAATTTGTCCAGCATGCTCTTTTTTTAATGTTTTTGTTTATTTGAGAGAGAGGAGAGGGAGAGAGAGAGAGAGAGGGAGAGAGAGAATCCCAAGCAGGCTCCACACTGTCTCCAGCATGGGATCAATGCCTGAGTTGAAACCAAGAGTCAGATGCTTAACCGACTGAGCCACCCAGGTGCCCCCAGGCTGTTCTTGATCAAGCTGACTTAGAATGTTCCTTCATATCTAACCTCACCTGCTCTCATATTTCACCATTTTTTCATTTTAATATGTGACATGGAAGAAAGGCCCTTAATCTGCTGTAGTAGAACTTTCTTGGTACTTTCAAAGGCAATATTCATTGATACCCCAGATGTCCCTCAGTATGCCTTCTCCTCTTCCACAATAATAAAATATTTGGCTGAGTCATGGCAGTCAAGAACAAGTAGAACATTTCTGAGCCTCCCTTTCTACTTAATTTAGTCATGTGGACAATGAGATTTATTTTTTTAAGTATATGTTTTCATTGAGAGAGAGAGAGAGAGAAAACATGCGCGAGTTGGGCGAGGTGATGGGAGAAAAAGAATCCCAAGCAGGTTCTGTGATGTCAGCACAGAGCCTGACATGGGGCTTGATCCCATGAACTGTGAGATCATGATCTGAGCCAAGATCAAGAGTCAGACACGTAACCAAGTGAGCCACCCAGGTGCCCCTGGACAATGAGATTTAGAAGGAGATCTAGTACAGCAGCTTCCAGGAACCTTCCTTAAGAGACAACTCCTAACAGACTTTGTCTCTCTTTTATCTTTCCCTCCATGTGGTGGCTTGGACCACCTAGAACCATAAAGTTAAGGCCACACAGGAAGGAATAAACAGAAGGAGCCCAGGTCTCTGCCACAAAAGAATGCCTTGCCCTGGACCACCTTTCCAGACTCTATAAGAAAGAAGTATTCACTTTCATCTTGTGTAAGTGACTGTTAGTGATGGTTTTCAGTTGGACCTAATCTTGAGTAAATTGCTGGGCTAGTTAGAAATGGTGTTTAAATAATTAACTCTTAGCTATACCCTTTGTTCCAAAGTGATGGAATGCCAACTGTGTCTCATTTTTGTGGTTGCAGGATTATAAACAAGCAGTTGCTTTCTCCTTATCCTGCCATGTCTTCATACATCTAATTGACCAAGACATGTTTTCATAAATCCACTAATTTACTACATTCTGTTTCTATTACCATGTAACACATAATATGCCTGAGCATACATAATTACACAATTATATGCTTATAAACACTCTGAGCAAATACATTTATGTACTTATCATTAACCTAAAACATTTTTTCTTCTGACCAGTATTCCCTATCATCTTCCAATCTGTTTACATGAGTCTAAATTTCTTCTCTTTCCATAAAAGTAGGTTGCTTCTGTCTCTTTCCTCTTCCCTTGGATCAATATTTCCTCTCTACAAAACTAATAAGCAATTGTTTATACATTATAGGTATACCTCTCTATATTTTAAGTTCAGCATCATACATCCTCTAATTTTTTTAACCATTTGTAACTATTAAGCTGCAAACTGACCAACAAGGAATGTTCAGAGGAAATGTATACTCAGTAGGGTATAAATCTTCACATGTGTGAGTATGTGTGTATACATTTAAAAAGTGATAGACTTTAGGTTTTATCTGATGAGGATTTTATCTGATGAGAAGCTTTGAAAAGAGAAAAATCTGTAGATATAAGTACTGAAGTGCTAGGTTGAAATTATTTTTTTACATTTATTTATATTCTGGTGGCCACAAAGATACCATTGGAGATTAGCTAGGAGGGGCAATACGTTTGCACCTCTATGTGCTCTGTTACTGTTAGGATTATTATCAGTTCCTGTTTTTATGTTTGATGATAGGGGCAAGTGGATTTTTGTGACACTTACCTGTTTACCTGTAAAGCTTTAGTTATGGCTCCCAAGAATGCACTGTTTATCCATGAGGCTCAAGTGACCAGAAAGCTTGTTAACCTCATTCAGTAAAGAAAATGTGCTTGCTATCTAAGTAATTAAATGCATCAGTCATATGCTGGAGCCAACTCATACTTGATGTGAGAGTCGATTGTCTACTTGTCTTCCCAGCTTTGATTTCAAAAATCAGCCAAGGTTGGGAGTATTTACACCACAGAAATGGGCAAATTAGAGCCCTTTTCTCCCAAGGGAGAGCTAGTAACAAAACATTTACCAACATACCACTGAAGGTATTTGTTGTAAGAAAATGAATTTGCTCACTAAAGTGTACATGAACTCACCAAACTTGTGTTCACTAATCCACCAGCCTATCTGCTATTTTCTTATTAGACATAGAGCATTTTGATTCACTCTCTCTTATACATGCAGATAAATCGAAGTGACCTCTGGCAGAGCTCACTCAGAAAAATTGTCTCATATATCTTTGTAATTATGTTTGATTTTTCAATTTCTCTATTTATTTTTTGTCTGACTGATCAATAAAAACAGATGGAGGTATTTAAAATATTTGCACTAGTGGTTTTCCTTGTATCTGTCAATCACTTATATATTTTAAAGGTATGTCATTTTGCATATAGACATCATTAAATGTTATATTTTTTGTGGACTTTACTTTTAATCAATATAAAATGATCAATATAAGATGATGATTATTATTTTTTAACTTTTATAGGAAATTCTACCCCCAACATGGGACTGGAACTCATGACCCTCAGATCAAGAGCCACTTACTCTACGAACTGAGCCATCCAGGCACCCCATCCATTTCATTATTTTTGTTTTGAGCTCTACTTTGACTGAATAATGCCACTTTTTCCTTCTTTATCTTTTACCCATAAATTTATTTTCCACTTCTTTTCATTATTTCGTTTTAATTGGGCTTTTCATTATTTGCTTATACTTGGAGGTAATTTTTCAATCCTATCTAAGGATCTTTTCCATTTTATAGTAGAATTCAAGCTATTTGCATTTACTGTGAAAATGGATATATTTGATATTCCTTAATTTTTATTTTATACTTTCCGATATATTTTCCAAAATCATTTGCTATGTTGGGTTAGTATCCCTGCTTTTTTTTTTCCTTCTCATTTTGAGGATTTGAATTGCTCATTTTGTTAATCATTATGATGATAAGCAAAATAATGCCCCCAGACTCCCCAAAACTCAGACCCTAATCCCTGGAAGCTGTAAATGTTACCCTATACAGAAAAGAGGTGTTTTCAGGTGTAATGTTAAGGATCTTGAGATGGAGAGATAATCCTGTATTATTTGAGTTAGCTCTAAATACAATCAGAAGAGTCTTTACAAGAGAAAGACAAAGACTTCTCTCTCTCTCTCTCTCTCTCTCTCACACACACACACACACACACACACACACATAGAGAGAGAGAGAGAGCATGCTCAAAGGGAGTGTAACCACTGAGGCAGAAATTGGGATGATGTGGCCACAATTCAAGGAATGCTGGTTGCCACCAGAGGCTGGAAGAGGCAAGATTCTCCCCTAGAGCCTCTGGAGGACCAGAGCTCTGCCTCTGGAACCCTGAGAGATTAAATTCATGTCATATTTGTGATAATCTGTTACAACAGTCTGAGGAAACTAGTAGACTAGTAGAATTACCTTTAAATTTTTGGAAAATAATTTTGAACATATATATATTGCTACCAATGTCAACATATATACATATAAGTTTGATGACTTAGAGATTTTATTTTTTTCCTCCTATTTACATTGCCTTTTTTTTCTTGGTGGGATTATTCAGGCCTTTAAGATCCAAGTGTGAATGTTAATTTATTTTTTATATTGCATTTTTTTGGTTTAATATTTTTTAAAGAAAGCTTTATACCCAACATGGGACTTGAACTCATGACCCCCTGAGATCAAGAGTACCATGCTCTACCAACTAAGCCAGCCAGGAGCCCCATGTGTATTCTTATTAAATAATTGTTTTCAAAGTGTATATTCATCTTTATGACCATACTTTCATCTCAACAATTATTTGCATAACGGCTGCAGGTTTTATTAATTATTACTAATTATTTGAATCATGTTCTCCATATTTTAATTTCTTTATACTTTGGGCCAATCTTTAATTGCCTGGAATAGTTTTAAGAAATGTATGTAATGAACTAGAAAAGATATTTGCAGCTAATACTGCAAAGTGTGCTTAACTCTCTAATATTTAAAAGATTTTAGGGACGCCTGGGTGGCTCAGTTGGTTAAGCATCCACTTTGGCTCAGGTTATGGTTTCACAATTCGTGGGTTCGAGCCCAGCATCAGGCTCTGTGCTGACAGTGCACAGCCTGCTGTGGAGTCTCTCTCTGCCTCTTGCCCTCTAAAATAAATAAATAAACATTAAAAAATTAAAAGTTTCTAGCAGTTAAGAAACAAACATAGCCCAAGTAAAAAATGGACTTAGGATAAACTCATCTCTACACCAAACAGAGGATTCAAATTTAAAACCTGAATTCAAGAGCCTGGATAGCTCAGTCGTTTAAGTGTCCAACTTCGGCTCAGGTCATGATCTCACTGTTCCTGAGTTCGAGCCCCACGTTGTGCTAACAGTTCTGAGCCTGGAGCCTGCTTCAGATTCTGTGTCTCCCTCCCCTCTTGCACTCTGTGTCTTTCTCTCAAAAATAAACATTAAAAAAGTAAAAAAATAAATAAAAAGAGCTGTGTGCTATACTAAACTGAGGCAGCCAGGTGCCCCTTCCTTTAATTTTTATATTTAAGTTGTTTCATGATTTATTTAAGTATCTGTGGCCTTTAATTAATTTTTGAATGATACTTGCTGAATTCTTTCTATTTCAAGATTTACACATTTTTTTTTTCTGGTTACATACATTTTCCTCTATTTTTTCTTTTGTTGTTTTTCTTACACCTGCTCTTTTCTTTCTGGTGTTCCTATTCAAAGATATGAAATCTTTGAATAATATATCTAAACTCTTTCAACATTTTGAATTCCTTTATCTTTTTCAAGTTCCAGGAAAGGGTCTTGAGTGTGTTTCCTAATTCCCTGAATCAATACTCTGTCACATTCAACTTGCTTTTTATCACTTCTTCTTGTTTATAATTCAGCAATTGTGACTTGCATTTCCAAGAGCACTTTCCTACTCTCAATTATTTTCTTGTTCATGATTATCTCTTACAGTTTCACTGATATACTGCCTCTATGAAACTTGTTGCAAGAATACATTACAGTTTTCCAAATGCTCTTATTTCCTCAGGAACAGCTTAATACGGTGATTCATATTGGCTCCAGCTTTTGGAAATGTTATGTCATTTTGTATAGTTGATGACATTCTCTATGATATTTGATCATTCTAGTTGAAGGGATTCTATTCATACTGATAATAATAATGGTTAATGTTTATTGTTCACTTGTTATGAGGCAGGATTTGTGCTAAATGATTTAAAGACATCATCTTGTTATCTTCACAACAACTGGGGGCTAAATATTATCATGTTCATAACCATTGGCCATTGCAAGATATGTATCTCTCCACATGAATAAGGCTGCTTTGCACAGAATTCTGCCTGCATGTCAATTTAGCCTCCTGCAGGGAATAAGTACTTAACTAAAAACGAGTGGATTTCTTTCACCTGTGTATGAGACAGTTTCCCAGCTACTACCTCTGAGATGAAGGTTTTCTGTCATCCACAGTTGCATTCCAGTTTATTTTAGGTTCTCTGATGATTAGCTGAGCAGTTCTTTTTTTTTTTTTTAATATTTTTTATTTATTTCTAGGAGAGAGAGAGACAGCGTGAGCAGGGGAGGGTCAGAGAGAGAGGGAGACACAGACTCTGAAATAGGCTCCAGGCTCCGAGCTGGCAGTCAGCACAGAGCCCGACGTGGGGCTTGAACCCACGAACCGCGAGATCATGACCCAAGTGAAAGTCGGACGCTCAACCGACTAAGCCACCCAGGCACCCCTGAGCAGTTCTGTTTTGATCTTCTAGCCAATCAATCCCAGTCACAGTAGATAAGCTTCTTCACATGTCTGTTAGACACTTAGGTAAAGAGACAATACTACATGGTCACCAAGCTTACAGAATCTCTATACACCATTCATATCACTGAGGCATTGAAACCAATTCTGGCTCATCAATCTGTGTGGGTTCCTGTTGCAAAGTCTCAGATCTAGCATAAGCAATATTACAGTACTTTGTTTCCCAGTCAGCCTAGCAGCCCAGCATTCTGTGGGAATATAGAGTGATACAGGGGAAAGCACAGCAGGATGCTTGTGTATCATGTCACCTGTAGCCACACGAAGACACCTTGGGTCTGATCCCAGTTTGTTGCTTCATACAATTGCCCTCATCATTAGTAAGTCATGGTCTGATCCCTGCTCTTTTCCTGACACTGCCATATGAAGACCAACTCTGAGCCAGATTAATGAGAGACTAGCTAGGTAGGTTTTTGGGCTGCCAATATACAGGGAGCTATATTGGTCAGCTTATGCTGCAGAACAAATAATTTCAAAATTTATTGGCTACAAATGATAATTATTTACTCTTACTTATGTATCTGCAGGCTGGTTGGGGATTGACTTATCTATACTAAGTTCCATTAATTTTGGCTGGGTTTCCTCTTAAGTCTGTGGGTCAACTTATAGTGCAGCTTTGCTCTACCCATTTCTTATACTCTTTGGGTCAGAGGGCGAGCAAGCTGAAGGCACAGATGCAAGAGGAAATGCAGAGATATGCACAGTCTCATATGGTCTAGGCCCAGAACAAGCTCCCTGTCATTACTGCCCATATATTACTGGCCATCACAAATCATACAGTGAATTCAAAGTCAAGGGAAGGAAAGACAGCCCACTGACTATCAGCCCATGGCACAGGTATAGCTGCAAAAAGGGGTCAAAAACTGGGATCAGTAATGGAATCTAGGTCAGGGGCCAAGTCATCTGTAAATACAATGAGATGAAGGAAATGTATAGATCAATGTATTGTATGTGTTTGTAAGGAATACTTTGTTAGGAATCTGTACGGCAGGAAAAAAAAATCTTTTTCTTCTATTCATCTTGCATTCTCTGGCTGGGACCCTATAAACACAAGACAGATTAACAAGAGAAAAAAACAAACAGAAGTTTATTAATGAGTACTACATACAAATGCAAACACAACAGAAGTTTACCAACGCGTATAATATGCATATACGTGGTAGCACTTAGTGATGCTCGAATAGATGGTTAAGACTTGTGCATACATAGCATCTTCACAAAGAACAGTAACTCCTTAGAGAAGTGACAGAACAAAGGAACAGGCCTTTGAGTTTCTAGGGCTGCAAATTGTAGGAAGACAAAAAAATGAGAGAACTAATGGAAGGTGTGAGCTAGCTAGTAACATTTGTTCTGGAGACTCTTATGGTGCCATCGTCTCTGGGCTGATAAGAGTCTAGAACTATCTCTGGTGATGAACTTCTGTCCTCCCTGGTAGAGAGGGAAGGGGACATTTGTACCAAACTGTGCCCTGATTTTAGGTAAACAGGAGGGGGAAGACAGTTTTTCTTGTATCTTATTCTCCTCAATTGTCTTCAGCTCAAAATAATCCTTATGCCAGTGTGGTATATTTTGGAGTGGCATATTCTGCTACCCTTCAGAATGAAAGGTTTGAGATGAAAGCCCCAAAGGACTTGTATGCTTATAACTAGTTGATTACTAATGTACTTTCCAAAGAAGGATGTCAGGTTAACTATAGGTATTTTGAGGGTCTTGATACATCTTCAAAATCTTTCTTTTTCATTTTGGAAAGTGTACACTCTCTGAAACATTTATACTAAACACATTTTACCAATACAAAGTACTCTTTGACAATTCTTCTCATGCAATGGTTGCATTATTTTGAGTTCTTTAAGAAATATGAACCATAAAACAAACCTAAATATTGGTAATATTCTCTTTACAGAAGATGAAAGAACAAATCTTTGAGATTTTCCAGAGACAAATCTCAAAGATTGTTTTAGGTGAAAAAGACATTTTAAAAATGTCTGTATTCGATTTCTGAGTGTAACATTTGTGATGGAAAGGCAAAATCAGAGTAAATTGGCCTCTTCCCTAAGCTCAGATCATGGATGACTGAGGACAACAGCCTGAGAATGAGGCCTGGCCCAAGGTCTCCTAGCAGTAGTCTTAAAAATAAAAGTAGACTTTTCACCACTAAATCACAAAATACGGCTTTTTAAAAAAAATTCATCCGCACACTGGGAGCATTTGGAAACCCATGAGGCACACTCCTCCCACGTGGAGAAAGTCAGCCCTTGGTGTCAGAGAATAAAATTGCTGCTCAGAGGGAAGCAGACATGGAAGTGTGTTGGTGAGGAGATTCCCCAGGCACTTGTTCCTGAGGCTCCACTACATCAACGAATATCTCATGCTTGTGTTAGCTCAGCCCTTCCTTAAACTCCATCACCCAGTAATTTCCTCTCTGAGCTTCAACAAGGTGTCCATCATTGGCAAGAAACTCCAAAGCAGACTGCCCATCTCACGGCCTACTTAGGCAGTAGGAAGAGATGTATTCTGAGTTTCACCTATTATGATGTGTCATTCCTCTTTAAGACATTGACATCTCTTGGGGTGCCTGGGTGGCTCATTCAGTTGGGTATCCAACTCTTTTTTTTAAAAAAAAAATGTTTAAATTTGTTTTTTCGAGAGGGACAGTGAGAGAGCACAAGTAGGGGAGGGGCAGAGAGAGAGGGGGATGGAGCATCTGAAGTGGGCTCCATGCTGACAGCAGCGAGCCCAATGCGGGGCTCTAACTCAGGAACCATGAGATCATGGAATGAGCCAAAGTCGGATGTTCAACCAACTGAACTACCTAGGCACCCAGAGCATCCAACTCTTGATTTTAGCTCAGGTCACGATCTCATGATTAGTGAAATCGAGCCCCTTGATAAGGGCTTTGCATTGACATTGCTGAGCCTGCTTGGGATTCTCTTTCTCCTTCTCTCTCTGCCCCTCCCCTGCTCTCTCTATCTCAAAACAAATAAATAAACATTGAAAAGAAATTAAAGATGTTGTTAGAATCCATATGTTTGATACTAATTAAACAATAAACTTATTAAGAAATGAGTTAAACTGATTAAACTTATTTAAATAAGAGTAATTGCTAAGGAAGCATTCCTATTAGAGACCTAATGTTAAATCACAGTTGGAGACAATCATGTCGAGAAGCAAAAAAAAAAAAACAACCTTCTAAAAATTAAGAAAGTTTGGTCTTCTTCATCTGAATAGGTTCAATCTAAATAAACAGTAAATGCAACAGGTATTAGTTTTCTTAACTAGCTTTCTATCAGTAAAATTTACATTGTATTGGAGGTGAGGTTTATAGTAATGGCATATTGGTTTCTTTTTAACCACAATTGTAGTGTATGTAACTATTATTTTTAATCATCTCAATGTTAAAATTGGTTATATCATTCCTTCTATACATAAGGCCGTTTGTTTAATAGAATTATTTTGATCCACAGTGCTACACAACCAAAAACATAAGTGAATCCTGTGTGTTCTCTTGTTTTCGATTTTTTGATTAACAAAAAATAGAAGTAATATCTTTTGTTTTTTTTCTTCTGTGCGCTCCTGTGTTCAGTTAACTTGTTATGCTTTCATTGCTGAACACTAGAGTTTCACATGTGTGTTTATGAAAGTATTGCGTTTCGGATTTAGAAGCCAAGTTCAACAAATAAAAACTATGTTTCAGTGGAATTGACGTATTATTTGAATTGAAAAATAAACAAACTGATAGTTTATGAGAAATGAGTAACTAAAGTTCAAAAAATTAGGCAAGATATGTTTTATGTTAAGATAGTTTTGGAGATTATTCTAGTTGTCTAGTTCCTTTTGACCCCCAGAATCTTACAGATCTTTAACGACATAAACATCTTTGGCTAACATGTAGTGCTTAGGAGGTAGAAGATACACATATAAATTTAGGATTTTGCTGTTTCTCCAGTTATTCATAAATAAGTTTTTGGTATCTTTTGCCTAAAATGAGAATTTAAAAAATCTGCGTCATAGTGATAAGGCCTGACACTGCTTGATTTTTTCAATAAAATGATAGTATCAGCATGTTTACTTATTACTTGTCCCTTTTTCATAAAAAGAAACAAGATACAGAAAACTCACTATCTGCTGTTTGAACATGATTACTTGAATTTTGGATGCCCAGAAGTTTCATTTAATTGTGTGTTATTCTAAACACTTACTCTAAAATGGCTTCCCCATTTGTTTGCATAACGAATTACTCCAGAATTTTGTGGCTTAAAACAAAAATTACTTTACCACATATCATAATTTTGTGTGTCACAAGTTGGGCAGGGCTTGGCTAGGTGATTCTCCTATTCCACACACCATCAATGAAGGTCACACAGTGGTCTGGAGGACTCAAGACAGCTTCACTTCTGTAACTAATGCCTTGGTGGGGACAGCTGGAGGGCTCAGCTGAGACTATGGTCTGCTGTACCTCCCACTGGCCTTGCCAACATGATGGTGTCAGTGCAGTTCGTCTTCCTTTATGTCTGGTCTGAGAGCTAGTGCTCCAGGGATCAAGATGGAAGCTTCGGGGCTCTTATGACCTGGTCTTGAACATTATACAGCTTCACTCTGCCACCTCCCATTGGTTGAAGCAGTCACAAGCTCACCCAAATTCAAACAGAGGGAACATAGGTTCTATCACTCCACAACACTCTATGAGAAGAGTGTTCAAGTTTCACCAAACCTTATTTCAGGTGGTTTTTCTCTCTCCCTTCTTCTAATATCTAAAGTTTCTTTTGCTCTTTCCTTTTTCCGGAAAAGATTCAGTTCTATGAAATCACTTGACTTTAAATTCATTGATAATGGAGTTTACAATTTCAGGATCTATGTTTTTCCTCCGGTTATTTCTTGCCTGAAATAAGGGTGCTAATATCTGTGTTTACTACATGTAACGCTGATAATCCTAAGACCTCTCTTCAACGGAAAGTTACTCATTTAGTGATGGACTTTAAATTTCCATGATAAAATACAGATTTTCTTTAAAACCCAAAAATATAATTCAGCTTGTCATATGTCATATCCTTTCTGTTCCTGTAGAAATGTAAAAGGAGAATATTCTCAAAGTCCAGGTTTTTAATTTTATTGCAAAAATACATATGTTTTTCTGCTTGGAAACTTCTAGCATTTCTCTCTAAATAATAAAGTGAGCACTGATTGACAGATTAGGCTTACTAATATTGTCTTCCTCTTTTCTAAGTGAGCTGTTCTACTTACATTTCTGACAGCTGAAAATGACTGCTTGCCAACATTGTCAATGATATGTTGAGTAAGAAACTGTGTTCCTCTATGTAGTTCTTCAGTCTCCCATTTTACATTTTTCTTTTCCTTTTCGCTTCATAGTCATTGATCTTGAGTTGAAACAATTAAAAAATGACTAGGGATTGTCTCTTCCATCTACTAAGTTCATTTATGCTTTGCTTGCTTTTGTAAATTCTATTTTTAGAAAATGATGTAGAAGTTGCAACTACTCTTGCTTGCAAGTCCTCACAGCGATGACATAGTCTTATCTCATCGGTTCTGTTGCTGGTAACCCTAATCCATAGGGCCCGAGCCCCTCTGCTTTGATTCTATTTGGAAGAAGTGTCATCACATCCTGGCAACAGACAACCAAATGGCCCCCTGAGATACTATGCATTGTCTCGAGTGCTGAATTACAGTACTGTGGTCTAATGAATGCTGGAGTAGGATCCAGGATGCTTGGCTTGTCAAACAAAAGTGGGCATTTGGATCCTGAGAGAGTACCTAGGGAAACCATTACTCCTTTCTCTCAGTCCAAGTGAGTCCTGTGGGGCTGAGGTTATCTTCTAGCCCCAGAGATAGCACTTGACTAAGCAGCACATCTCATGTCCCTGGCCACAGTTCAGGGATAAGCATATTCTCCAGGTAAGTACGATAAGAATTAGACTTAACACTTTTGCTGCAATTACAAAAAAAAGAAGGAAATATTTCTGCTGAGGTTGTGAAACTACGTTTACTCACGTAGTACTTGAGCTTCTGATGGCCATATTTGCCCCCACTTAAAGAAAATATCCTGTGGATGAAGTCAATTAGAAGGTGGAGCCACAGTCTGTTAAGCTCCAACTTCAGCTCAGGTCATGATCTCACAGTTTCAGAGTTCGAGCCCCGCATCTAGCTCTGTGCTGACGGCTCAGAGCCTGCAGCCTGCTTCAGATTCTGTGTCTCCATCTCTTTTTGCCTCTCCCCCACTCATGCTCTGGCTATCTGTGTCTCTCAAAAATAAATAAACATTAAAAAAAAAATTTAAAAGAAGGTGGAGTCAAGAAATAGATTCATTCTTTTTTTTTTAAATTTTTTATAGTTTATTTATTTTTGAGACAGAGCATGAGTGGGGGAGGGGCAGAGAGAGAGGGAGACACAGAATCTGAAACAGGCTCCAGGCTCTGAGCTGTCAGCACAGAGCCTGATGCGGGTCTCGGACCCATGAACCATGAGATCTGACCTGAGCCAAAGTCGGACGCTTAACCAACTGAGCCACCAGGCACCCCGATTAATTCTTGATTAAATTATTTGAATACTTCCTGAACTAGTCCCTTGACTTTTCATTTATAAAATCCTTATGCTGTGATTCCATTTACAAGAGTTCTAAAACAGGCAAATCTCCTTGTAGTGACAGGAATCAGATCAGTGGTTGTCAGAGGCAGTGAGGAGTCATTGACAGGGAAGGTGTACAATGCCATCTTGTTAAAAGATTTTGACCATGTATGTGTGGATCTAATGCTGGACTCTATTCTGTCCACATGACCTTCTGCTTATTCTTACACCAACACCATACTTTGATTATTGCAGTTTTATAGTAAGTCTTAAAATCAGGCACTGAAACTCCTCTGTCAATTCTTCTTAAAATGTATATTGGCTATTATAGGTGTTTTTAATTTTCATATAAATTTTACATTCAGCTTGTTAATTTGGAGAGAATTGACATCTTAACAATATCGAGCCTTCCAATCCATAAACACGATATATGTTTCTATATAGTCTTCCATAATTTCTCTTGTCAATATTTTATAATTTTTAGTAGATAGACATGGCACATATTCCTATTAAGTGCATCCCAAATATTTCATGTTTTTGATCCTATTGTAAATTGTATTTTTTATTTCAATTTTTAATTTTTTNGCGCGCTCTCTCTCTCTCTCAAAAATAAATTTTAAAAACATTTTAAAAATTAAAAAAAAGAAATTTAGTTGATTTGTTTATATTGATCTTTGTCCTGCAACAATGCTAAACTCATTTATAACCTCTAGTAGTTTGTTGGCAGATTATTTAGAGTTTTTGTACACATGATCATATTGTCTGGGATAAAGACAGCTTTATTTCTTCCTGTTAATCTATATGCCCTTTATTATTCTCTTGCCTCCAGTACAATGTTGACTAGAAATGTAAGGACAGATATCTTCTGGGAAAATATTTTGTATTTCACCACTAAATACAGACCTAACTATAGAGTTTTCATACATATCTTCAATCAGATTGAGGAAGAAGTGTAATCCTGGTTTGCCAAAAGTTTAAAAGTTTTATTGTTGTTTTATCATATTTTCTTTTATCATAAATGGATACTTACTTTTATCAAGTACTTTTCCTGTGTATGATCATATAAGCATCTGATTCTTCTCCTTTAGTTTGTTAATATGGTGACCTATACTGACTGGATTTTCAAGACCTCTAAATACTGAAGTATGTATTTCCTTAAAAACAAGGACATTCTCTTATATAACTATTTAGCACAGTTACCAAAAATAGGAAGTCTGTATTGATACTATAACTAATTTACATACCTTATTAAAAGTCTCTAATTATTCCACTAATGTCATTTTTTGGGTCCAGGATTAGATATATGACCACATTTTACATGGACTGTCATATCTCTTCAGTCTCCTTTAGCCTCTAACCATTC
Source organism: Crocuta crocuta (assembly GCF_008692635.1). NCBI lineage: Eukaryota > Metazoa > Chordata > Mammalia > Carnivora > Hyaenidae > Crocuta > Crocuta crocuta. The sequence goes on from NW_027551572.1 coordinate 2,798,799, forward strand.
TGTCGTTTCCCTTTTTCATTGTCTTCAACATTTTTGGAGAGTATTGATGACCTAATTTTTAAAATGTCCCTCAGTTTGTGTTTGGCTGATGTTTCCTCATAATTTGATCAGGTTATACACTTTCGGAAGAATGCTAAAGAAGGGATATTATGCCTCAGTCAGCATTTTAGGAGGAACATGATGTTAATTTGTCCTATTACTGGTGACATTAACTAAGGACCGCCACTTTTCTCTGCTGTAAGTTACTATTTTCTCCTTTGAATTAATTTGTATCTTATATAGGAAATATTTTGAAACTTAATAAATAACCTGTTTTTCACCATACTTTTGCCCACTAATTTCTTCATCCAAAGATGATTGTTTTTTTTTTTTTAAAGTTTATTTATTTATTTTGGGAGAGACATATACAGCATGAATGGGGTAGGGGCAGAGAGAGAGGAGAGAGAGAGAATCCCAAGCAGGCTCTGCAATGGCAGTGCAGAGCCCAATGCAGGGCTCAAACCCAGGAAGCAGTGAGATTATGACCTGAGCCAAAACAGAGTTGGACACTTAACTGATTGAGCCACCCAGGTGCTCCTGCATTGATGATTCTTGGCTGAAACAATTATTACTGTGATGGCTGCCAAATAGTGATTTTCTAATTCCATTATTCCTTCTATATTTATCATACTATCTTGGATTCTACCATATGAAAAAGCTTTCCCTTGTCACCCATTTATTTGCTTATATACATAACATGCAATATATATATTGTATATAATTCATATGTATATATTAATTATAGTATATCAGCATGAATTCATGTATTCTTATTTTATGGATTTTAGTCCATTACTCTCATTATTTATTTTGCTAAAATTGACCAAGACAAAAGGAGACACCTCTTTAAGATGGCTGTTCTGTCCATCTGACGTCATTTTTAAAGTACTTCCTTACTCTGACACAAGATTTAAAAATTTTTCTTAAATATTTATTCATTTTTTAAATATAATTTTTGTCAAGTTAGCTAGCATCCAGTGTTTACAGTGTGCTCTTGGCTTCAGAAGATTCCCATAATCCATTGCTGACATAAAACACCCAGTGCTCATCCCAACAAGTGCCCTCCTCAATCCCCATCACTCAATTTCTCTTCTCCTTTGCCCCCCTGCATCAACCCTCAGTTTGTTCTCTGTCTTTTATGGTTTGCCACCCTCTCTGTTTGAAACTATCTTTTCCCCTTCCCTTCCCCCAAGGTCTTCTCTTAAGTTTCTCAAGTCCCACATATGAGTGAAAACATATGGTATCTGTCTTTCTCTGACTTAATTCACTTAGAATAATACCCTCCAGTTCCATCCACATTGTTGCAAATGGCAAGATTTCATTCTTTATCATTGCCAAGTGGTATTCCATTGTATATATAAGCCACATCTTCTTGATCCATTCACCAGTTGATGGACATTTGGGCTTTTTCCATAATTTGGCTACTGTTGACAGCACTGCTATAAACATCGGGCGTACATGTGCCCTTATGAATCAGCACTCCTGTATCCTTTGGATAAATTCCTAATATTCTATGGCTGAGTTGTAGGGTAATTCTATTTTTAATTTTTTGAGGAACCTCCACACTGTTTTCCATAGCAGCTGCACCAGTTTGCATTCCCACCAACAGTGTACAAGGATTCTTGTTCCACCACATCCTCACCAACATCTGTTGTTGCCTGAGTTGTTCATTTTAGTTGACTGGTGTCAACTAAACGTTGAGGTGGTAACTCAACGTGGTTTTGATTTGTATTTCCTTGATGATGAGCCATGTTGAGCATCTTTTCATGTGTCTGTTGGGCATCTGGATGTCTTCTTTGGAAAAGTGTCTATTCATGTCTTCTGTCTATTTCTTCACTGGATTATTTTTTTTTCAGGTGTTGTATTGGTTAAGATCTTTATAGATTTTGGATAGTAACCCTTTATCTGATATGTCATTTGCAAAAATTTTCTCCCATTCTGTCAGCTGTCTTTTAGTTTTGTTGATTGTTTCCTTTGCAGTGCAGAAGTTTTTTTTATCTTGATGAGGTCCCAATAGTTCATTTCTGCTTTTATAACCCTTGTCTTCAAAGATATGTCGATCAGGAAGTTGCTGTGGGAGTGGTCAAAGAGGTTGTTGCATGTTTTCTCCTCTAGGGTTTTGATGGCTTCCTGTCTTACGTATAGGTCTTTCATCCCTTCTGAGTTTATTTTTGTGTATGGTGTAAGAAAGTGGTCCAGGTTCATTCTTCTGCATGTTGCTGTACAGTTTTCCCAGCACCACGTGCTATAGAGACTTTTTTCAATTGGATACACTTTCCTGCTTTTTCAAAGATTAGTTGGCCATACATTTGTGGGTCTAATTCTGATTTCTCTGTTCTATTCCATTGGTCAATGTGCCTGTTTTTATGCCAATATCATACTGTCTTCAAGATTACAGCCTTGTAGTAGGAGCTGAAGTCCGGGATTGTGATGCCTCCCACTTTGGTTTTCTTTTTCAACATTACATTGGCTATTTGGGGTCTTGTGTGGTTCTATACAAATTTTAGGATTGTTTGTTCTCGCTTTGAAAAGAATGCTCATTCAATTTTGATTGGGATTGCACTAAATGTGTAGATTGCTTTGGTTGCTATTGATATTTTAACAATATATGTTCTTCCAATCCATGAGCATGGAATATTTTTCCATCTTTTTATGTCTTCAGTTTCTTTCATAAATTTTCTATAGTTTTCAGCATACAGATCTTTTACATCTTTGTAGGTTTATTCCTAGGCATTTTACGGTTTTCAGTGCAATTGTAAATGGGATCGATTTCTTGATTTCTCTTTCTGTTGCTTCATTATTGGTAGGTAGAAATGCAACCAATTTCTGTACATTGATTTTATATCCTGCAACTTTCCTGAATTTATAAATCAGTTCTAGCAGCTTTTTGGTGGAGTCTTGCAGGTTTCCATGTAGAGTATCATGTCACCTGCAAAAAGTGAAAGTTTACTTCTTCTTTGCCAATTTGGATGCCTTTTATTTCATTTTGCAGTATGACTGCTGAGCTAGGACTTCCAACACTATGTTAAATAACAGTGGAGAGAGTGGACATCCCTGTCATGTTCCTGATCTCAGTGGGAAAGCTCTCAGTTTCTTCCCACTGAAGATGTTACTAGCTGTGAGTTTTTCATACATGGCTTTTATGATGTTATGTTTCTTCTATCCTAACTTTCTGGATGGTTTTTATTAAGAAGGGATGCTGTATTTTGTCAAATGTTTTTCTGCACCTATTGACAGGATCATAAGGGTCTTATCCTTTCTTCTATTCATGTGATGTATCACATTGATTGATTTGCAAATATTGAACAAACCCTGCAGCCAGGAATGAAACCCATTTGATCATGGTGAATATTTCTTTTAATCTACTTTTGAATTTGATTTGCTAGTATCTTAATGAGAATTTTTGTATCCATGTTCATCAGGGATATTGGCCTGTAATTCTCCTTTTTAGTGGGGTCTTTGTCTGGCTTGGGAATCAAGGTAATTCTGGCTTCATAGGAAGAGACTGGAAGCTTTTCTTCTGTTTCTATTTTTTTAGAATAGCTTAAGAAGAATAGGTATTAACTTTGCTTTAAATGTCTGGTAGAATTCCCCTGGGAAGACTTCTGGCCCAGGACTATTATTTGTTGGGAGATTTTTGATAACTGATTCAAGGTTTTCACTTATTATGGGTATGTTCAAATTTTCTATTTCTTCCCATTTGAGTTTTGGTAGTGTGTGGGTGTTTAGGAATTTGTCCATTTCTCCCAGATTGTCCAGTTTGTTGGCATATAATTTTTTGTAGTATTCTCTGATAGTTGTATTTCTGTGGTGTTGGTTGTGATCTCTCCTCTTTCATTTGTGATTTATCTATTTGGGTTCTTTTTTCTTTTTGAGAAATCTAGCTAGGGGTTTATCAATTTTGTTTATACTTTCAAAAAAACCAGCTCTTAGATTCATTGATCTGTTCTAATTTTTTAATTCCATATTGTTTATTTCTGCTCTAATCTTTATAATTTCTCTTCTTCTGCTGGCTATGGGATTTATTTGCTGCTCTGCCTCTAGAGTCTTTAAGTGTGAGGTTGGTTTTATAGTTGGGATTTTTCTTGTTTCTTGAGATAGGCCTGGATTGCAATGTGTTTTCCTCTTAGGACTGCCTTTGTTGCATCCCAAAAGGTTTAGACTCTTGTGTTTTCATTTTCATTTGCTTCCATATGTTTTTAAATTTTTTCTTTAATTGCCTGATTAACTCATTCATTCTTTAGTAGGATGTTCTTTAACCTCCATACATTTGGAGGCTTTCCAAATTTTTTGTCATGGTTGATTTCAAGTTTCATAGCCTTGTGATCTGAAAATATGCATGGTATGATATCAATTCTTNTTGCATCCCAAAAGGTTTAGACTCTTGTGTTTTCATTTTCATTTGCTTCCATATGTTTTTAAATTTTTTCTTTAATTGCCTGATTAACTCATTCATTCTTTAGTAGGATGTTCTTTAACCTCCATACATTTGGAGGCTTTCCAAATTTTTTGTCATGGTTGATTTCAAGTTTCATAGCCTTGTGATCTGAAAATATGCATGGTATGATATCAATTCTTTTATATTTATTGAGGGCTGTTTTGTGACCCAGTATGTGATTCATCTTGGAGAATGTTCCATGTGTACTCAAGAAGAATATGTATTCTGTTGCTTTTCAAAATGAAAAGTTCTGAATATGTCGGTCAAGTCCATCTGGTCCAGTGTATCATTCAATGCCATTGTTTCTTTATTGATTTTCTGCCTACGTGATCTGTCGATTGCTATAAGGTGAATTTAAAGTCACCTGCAATTGCCATATTCTTATCAGTAAGATTGCTTATGTTTGTGATTAATTGATTTATATATTTGGGTTCTTCAAGTTGGGGGCATAAATGTTTACAATTGTTAGTTCTTCTTGATGAATAGACCCTGTAATTATGATATAATGCCCTCCTTCATCTCTTCTTACCATCTTTGTTTTAAAATCTAGTTTGTCTGAAAAAATTATGGCTTCTCTGGTTTTCTTTTGACATCCAGTAGCATGATAGATGGTTCCCCATCTCCTCACTTTCAATCTGCAGGTGTCCTTGGGTCTAAAATGAGTCTCTTGTAGGCAGCATATAGATGGGATCTTGTGTGTGTTCTTTAAGTCATTCTGATACCCTATGTCTTTTGATTGGGACATTTAGTCCATTTACATCCAGAGTGATTGCTGAAAGATATAAACTTAGTGTCATTGTGTTATCTGTAGGTACTGGCTGAAGCCACCCAGACACCCTTGACACAAGATGTTTTTGCTAGGCAGAATTCTAAGATGGCCCTTGACATTTCAGCCCCTGCCCCCCAAACTTGGTATAATCCTTTCCTCTTGGAAAGGAGCAGGACTTAGGATAGGATAATGACTCTATGATTTTGTTACATTTTATGGAATTATTGTAGATCTCTGCAGAGACTGTTCTGCTGGCTTTGACGAAGAAAGCTACCATGTGGTAAGAGGCCTGTTTCTGAGTTTGAGGGCCTGAGGGTGCTTTTTAGGACCTAAGAGCAACCCCTACTGACAGCCAGAAAGAAAATGGGAGTTTCAGTTCTCAATCACAAGGAACTGAATTCTGCCAACAACCTGCCTGAGCAGAAGAGGACTCTGAACTCCAGATGAGAACGTACCCTGGCTGGCCCCTTGTTTTCAGCTTCATGTGACACTGAGCAGAGATCCATTTGAGCTATGCCTAGACTTTAGACGTACAGAAATGGTGAGGTAATAAATGGATGTTATTTTAAGCTGCTACATTTGTGGTGATTATTTATGCAGTAATCGCAAACTACTACAATGTTTTAGGCTTCCCTTGTGCTTTCCCTGCCCAAGCTCTGAAATCAGTTATTTTTTGAAGAAGTCTCCCAACAATGAGAAACCTGGCTATAATTATATATAAATAATAATAAGCCTGGCTATAATTTTATATACACATACACACAGACACACACAAACTCTCCATATATAAATTAGAACAAAAAGATAAACCCATCTCTCTTTTTTCTCTGTCAGTACACACCTTTAACCCTTTTTCTCTGTTTAAACTTACATTGTTTTGTTTATCAGTTTTTAATGGTATACTTTAACTTATGTCTATTGCTTATAGAACAATTAATACATTTATTTAATTTCTTCTTTCTCTTTTCAAAGAACCATCTTTTAATTTCATTGATGTTTTCTATTGTTTGCCCTGTTTCTATTTCACAGATTTCCTCTTTATCATTTATTTCTTTTATTTTTGGCTTATTTGCTCTTATTTTATAGATTCTTATATAACTTGGGCCTGAAATAAAGATCTTTCTTCGTTTTTATGATGTATTTAAATCTATAACCTTCCCTCTAGTCATTGTTAATCCCACAAGTTTTGGTATTTTGTGTTTCCATTATTATTTGGTTCAAATATTTTCCAATTCCTCTTATGGTTTTTTTGGACCGATCATTATTTAGAATGTTTTTCCAATGATTTGGGAAATTTTTGATATTTTAATTAGTAATTATTTTCTAACTGCGCTGTAACCACAAAACACACTTTATGTGATTTCAGTCCTTTTTAAATTTATTAAAATGTATTCTAGTCCCAGCGTATGAAATATCTTGATAAATGTTCCATGTGTATTTCAAAAGAATGTGTATTTGTTTACTTAGATGGAAAGTTCTAGAAATATCAGTTGGACAAAATTGATAATGTGGCAAAGTCATTTCTATTTTTCATAATTTTCTGTCTACTTATTTATAAATTACTAACAAAGAAAGTTGAGGTTGTCAATTATAACTTTTCTCTCCAATTTTATTTTAGAGAGGGAGGCAGAGAATGTGGGCAGGGCAGAGAGAGTATATGAGAGAATCTTAAGTAGGCTCTACACTCAGCATGGAGCCCACTGCATGGCTCCATGAAGAGCTCCATCCCATGACCCTGGGACCATGACCCGAGCAGAAATCAAGAGTCAGAGGCTCAATCAACGGAGCCACTCCTACACCCCTTCATTATTTTTTAAAAACAGTTTTACTAAGCTATAATTCGCACACTATGAGACCAACCCCTTTTAAGTGTATAAGTGGTTTTTAAAATATTTTGTAACTAGCACCACCATTTGATATTAGAATATTTTTGTCATCCCCAAAAAAAACCCTGTACCCATTGGCAATCACTCCCCCTTCCACCTAGCCCTTGGCAACCACTAATTTACTTTCTGTTTTTATAGATTTGTCTATTCTGAACATTTCTATAAATGGAATCATATGATATATGGCTTAGTGTGCCTGGTTCTATCATTTAGCATGTTTTCAAGGTTCATTCATGTTGTAACATGTATTAGTACCTTATTTCTTTTTATAGCTGGGTAATATTAGGTCTGTAATAAATTTTAAGTTATATTTTATGGATGGTAGGACGTTGAGGTCCAATGTTATTGTTTTACATGTGAATATCTATTTATACCAGCACCTCCTGTTGAAAAATACTATTTTTTCCTTAATAAACCACTTAGTATCTTTGTCAAAATCCACTGACTGTAAATGTAAAGTTTTATTTTTTATTTCATAATTTATAAAAATTGTTTATTTTAATTCTATTCCATTGATTTGTTTATCCTTTTGCCTGCATCACACTATCTTGATTATTGCTGTTTTGTCTTAAGTTTTGAAATCAGGAAATGTGAATCCTCCAATTTTGTTCTTTTTCAAAGATGGTTTTGCCTAATCTGGATTCCTACATTTACATATATATTTTGGATAATTGTGAAATTTTGAAAAAAAAAAGACAACTGGGATTTTGATAGGGATTGCATTTCACCTATAGTTGGGTAATATTATAATCTTAAGAATGTCAAGTCTTCTGATCTATGAACATGAATTACCTTCCATATATATAGGTCTGTAATTTTTTAAGTAACATTATATAGTTTACTTTTTTTTTTTTTAATGTTTATTTTTGAGAGCGAGAGAGAGAGATAGGGCACATGTTGGGGGAGGGGCAGAGAGAGAGGGAGACACAGAATCCGAAGCAGGCTCCAGGCTCTGAGCTGTCAGCACAGAGCCGGACATGGGGCTCTAACCCACAAACTGTGAGATCATGACCGAAGCCAAAGTCAGACGCTTAACCGACTGAGCCACCCAGGTACCCCATATTTTATAGTTTTCAATATGCAAATCTTAATCTTCCTTTGTTAAAATATTCCTAATTTTTTAATTTTTTAATGCTATTATAAATAGGACTATTTTCTTAATATGGTTTAAGATTGTTCATTGATAGTGTATAGAAATAAACAATAGAAACAAATTTTGTATATTGATTTTTGTGTCCTCCAACTTTGCTGTACTTACTAGTTCTGATGTTTTCATGGATTTCTTAGGCTTTCTGTATACAAGACCACGTCTTCTGTGAATAGAGGTAGTTTTATTTTTTTCCTTTTCAATTTGGATGCTTTTTGTTTCTTTTTCTTGTTTAACTGCCTTGGCCAGATTCTCCAGAAAAATTTTGAATAAAATACTTTCTGGGGTGCCTGGGTGGCTCAGTTGGTTAAACAATTCACTCTTGACCTCAGCTCGGGTCTTGATAGCAGGATTGTGAGTTCAAGCCCCGCACTGGACTCTGTACTGGGCATGAAGTCTACTTAAAATTTTTTTTAAATCCTCTCTTATTTTTTAAAAATTTATAACCTATCTCTGTCTTATCCTTAAAGTGTGTTTAATATAAATAGCCTCACATTGAATGTTATATTGATATGCCATTCTTGGCCCTTTAATTAGAGTATTCCTTTTGCATTTTATTTTATTTTATTTTATTTTATTTTATTTATTTTTTAATGTTTATTTATTTTTGAGAGAAAGAGAGAGACAGGGTAGACCAGGGGAGGGGTAGAGGGAGACACAGAATCTGAAGCAGACTCCAGGCTCTGAGCTGTCAGCACAAAGCCTGATGCGGGGTTCGAACCCACAAACCATGAGATCATGACCTGAGCCAAATTTGGACGCTTAACCGACTGAGCCACCCAAGCGCCCCTTCCTTTTACATTTTATACAATTTTTTGTTTGCAGTCAGTGGTATGATGGTAAATAGACTTTCCAAAGTAAGAAGCCACAATTTTCAGCTCCTGCTGATTTCCATGTGTAAACATTCCCACCAGTGCTGGTTTCAAACTACTAACATGTTATCACTAAATAGAGAATTGGGAAAGGTATACATTGTTCACTTTCATGAAGTGGCATCAATCACCTCCAGCACACCACTGGTTTAATACCACCATGTTTCTATTTGTTTTGTCTCTCTCCCATCATAATTTGTTTCCCCCAATCACCCTACCCCAATTCTATGCCTTGTTATAGGTTGAGTTATCTTAGAATTGGATATTTTCAAATTGGAATTTGAAGAATATTCAGTCTTCTTGATTGGATTATTATCTCTACTTCCACATTCTATTTTTTTTCCAGTGATTATTCTAAGGTTTACACTATCCATATTTAAGTTATCATAGCCTATCATCACATACTTTTACACCATTTTATGCATAATATAAGAGCCCAACTTACAAAAGTATACTTCTCATTTCCCCTCCCCATCCATTTTTCTTACTAACTTCTCGTTAATTTTATTTAAAAAATGTGATTAATCACAAAAGTTGTTATTATTTTGGTTCAAAAAATCAATAATTTTTATACTTTAATTTTATATAATTATTTATATAATTTATATATATATTTTTATTTTTAATTTTATTAATTATTTAAATAATTTATATAATTTTTTATATTTTAAAAACAGTAAAATTCATTTTATATTGCCCCATATTTTAACCATTTATGATATTTTTTATTATTTGGTGTATATTTGAATTTTTACTTAGTATTACTTTTCTTTAGCCTGTAGAACTTCTTTTAACATTTTTTGTAATATAGCTTTGTTGAGCAAAAATTCTTTCAGCTTTGTTTGTCTGAGGATACCTTTATTTTACTATCATTTTTCCCCCATTTTATATTTGATTTAAGATCATTATTTGGAAATGCTTAGGCACACAAAATATGTCTTAAAATATTGCATAAGGGGAAATTGTATCAGTTAGATAATTACAAAGTTTCAGAATAAATATAGTCTTTGCAACTTCCCTCTATCAACCCAATAATAATGTTAATACTAATAATAGCTAATATTTATATAGATTGTATGATGTGCCAGGTAATCCAAATGCTTTACATATGTTAACTTGCTTAAGAAACCTATGAAGTAATTGTTATAATTACTCATCCTACGGATGAAGAAACAGAGCTACAGAGAGATTAAGTAATTCCTCCATGGTATCACAGTGAGAATGATTCAGACAGATGTATTCTGAATAAGTTTTGGAGAGGGTGCCTCTGTCCTGGCCAAAAAGCAGACTTCACTAGGTGATGTAATCATTTAAATTTACAATCCCTTTTGACTGCTGGCTCAAAGCCCAAACTCATACTCATACCTAAGGAAGCTCTTGTCAGATTAAATCAACTGGAATATTGCCTGCATTCATTGTATAAGACACATATCATCATAAACATCCTGTAACTGAGGCCAGAATTTAGGAGAAAAGTGGTCATTCACATCAACAGTGTTACTTGGATTGAAGAAGTTGGAATTTTTTAAAAATTAGCATCATAATAGTTTTATTTAAGACATTGTTCATGTCTATTTAAATGGAAATAACATTCTGGGTTGGTTCAATTCAAGTAATTTTATCGTTTCTTACAGGGTTGGAGGTTGAGAGGCTTGGAGAGTAGTTCCTTTTTGAACTCTTGGTAGGAAACAAATCTTTCTTTCATCACATAAAATCTTAATGCTTGAATTGTGCGTGTGTTAAAAGTCCCCAGGACAGACTTGCTCATCTTATTTGTTAGAGAATCTAAGAGAAGGTGTCCTTGGCAAAGGTAAACATTTGAGTTTGGAAAAGGGTCACCTGGGGATATTCACACCTTCTTTGGAGTGGAGACTTGGCCCACCTGGTGCATGCTGGGTTCATTCACAACCCAATCCAGAAAGAAATGTCACTTAGGTGGGTGAATTCTCCCAAGAGCTAAGCTATGGGAGATTGGAAAAAATCTATTAATTCTCCTAGCAATAGCAGAGACACTATAGATCCGGATTTGTCTGTCAGGAATACCTAAAGCATCTTTATAAGGGCCTGCAACCCAGGAGTGTGGGTTGGGTAGTCAGCAGTACTTCCTCAGGATTTCCCACCATCTGAGTCCCTGATTGGCATAGCTGAAGATACATATTAATTACATCTGACCCAAAACGCACTATTGCCTGATCAATATGGCCTGACTTGACTGTCCTGGATACCATGACACCTACAGAGCTGTCTGTCCCCTTTCTAGCCTCTAAGCGTTGAAAAAACATACTGGTGTCCTTTTTTCAACACATATGGCTAGAAATAAAAAAACCAGAATAAGCCAAATTAAGCCAGAATAGGAATGGCTTACATTAAAGAGAAATTAAAATAGGTTTTGTTTCCCCCTCTGGATTTTCACATTACAATATTCTGGATAAATTCATTGAAGCTGAACTTGACTTTTTTTCTTTCTCACTCATTTTTTTTTTTGATGCCCAAGCTTGTTAGTCTGCTCATTTAGCAATTCAGCATAGCCCACTAGCCAGCTCAAATGTGNTGAAGCTGAACTTGACTTTTTTTCTTTCTCACTCATTTTTTTTGATGCCCAAGCTTGTTAGTCTGCTCATTTAGCAATTCAGCATAGCCCACTAGCCAGCTCAAATGTGAACTTTTTTTTCATGCCCCATCTTTATTTTAGTTTTGAACTTAACCTGCCAGTCATTCTCAACAATACACAAAATTGGATTATTGTATGAATAAATAACTATACCTAACACAATAATGCCTACTTTTGTAAGCTTTTAGAAAAAAGCTCAAAAAGAATGACTACAGTTCTCTTCCCTTTATCATCATAAATATCCTGTAACTGAAACCAGGATTTAGAAGTGGGAGAAGCAGACGCTGGGCATAGCATGGGGTTGAGTGAGGCTTACACGTCCAATCTGAAATATATATATTTTTAAAGTTTATCCATTTATTTTGAGAGAAGAGACAGAAAGAGATACAGAAAGAGAGAGAGAGACCCCCTGTGCACCTGCACACAAGCAGTGTAGGGGCAGGGGTGGGAAGAGAATCCCAAGGAAGCTCTACACTGTCAGCATCGAGCTCGACCCCACCCGTGACATCATGACATGAGCTGAAATCAAGAGTCGGACGCCTAACCAACTGAGCCACCCAGGCACTCTGAAAACATATTGTGATAAACATTTCTTCTGGTAAACCAAGAAACTGAACAATTAAAAACATTCATAATGTACTGGGTAGGGAAATGTCTAACAGCTACAGGTAATAAATAGGTTACAGAAAATTGGAAAACACAGTGTAAAAGTGAGAAAGCATGGAGCCATTATGCATCTTAATGTCAACCTGATGTATTTGTAAATGTGTGACATTAGTAATCTACATACAAGGGGTATCTGGGGCCTCAGTTGGTTAAGTGACCAACTCTTGATTTCGGCTCAGGTCATGATCTCACAGTTTGTGGGTTCGAGCCCTGCATTGGGCTCGGTGCTGATGGTGCAGAGCCTGCTTGGGAATCTCTCTCTCTCTCTCTCTCTCTCTGCCCCTTCAGATCTCTCTCTCTTTCAAAATAAATAAATGAATTTTAAAAAACCTAATAATCTATGTATAAAAGTAAACATAATTATATAATTATAAAATAAAGGCATTCAATTTCTAAGAAAGACATGAATTAAAATGAGTCCAATATTTTAGATCACTATAATTTAAAAAGTCATGTTATAACAATCATAAAAATATTTTAAATTAAGAGAGCCATTTTCCAAAATCTAAGCCAATAAAAATCCCCATTGCAATTTGAAATATGGTTAACTCATCTGAAAATAGGGTAATTATTCTGTGAATTTTAATACATGTACAAAGTCTGCTACATACAGAACCATGTACAGAAACCAGTTATCTGCAATGCAGATCAAACCTGTCCAAATGAACTGAAAAACTTCATTTGGAACTTAGTAAACAAAAAAGTCAGTATTTACAAGTATGCTATTTGTTGAGATATTATGTTTGAAAATTGTTAATAAAAATCATAACAGTGGAATTTAAACATATCTTTAATTTTTTTATTATTTACTTAACATTTTAAATGTTTTAAAATTAATTTTTACTGTTTTAATCCTTGAATTAAGTTTTCTCACCAGGTAGGCATGTCTCATCTGCTAATTTACTGGTTATGTGGTCTCCTGCCAATTGGAGTATTTCTAAATGTGGGTTATTTATACAAACTATTCATGGGTGAGCTGTTAGACTACAGCTGCCTATGTCTTCATATGAGTATCAACAGCTCTCCCACACTGAGGGTACAAGTAACATCAAGTCTTTTCTTTTTCTCAGGTTAAATTAAGATTGCTTAACCCCGTGCATGTCAGAGGAGAAGGAAATCCTATAGTACATTCCCTGGGCTCCTTTAATCCCTTTGTTCATCCAAAAATTGTGGTAGCTTTTTATCCAACAAAGAGGTTCATCTACTTTCACTTCTATCTGGGGAAGAACTTTGTGTCTTAAGATCTGGTGTTGCCTTGTGGTCATTGTTCCTTGCTGCCACTGCCACACTGACCCTTTTTTGTGTCCTCTTGACCGTCCAGAGCTGCAGGGAAGTTACCATAAACTTGCTTCTGTCAAGCTTCTGGGTAAGCCTAAGCTTTCAAAGGAAGCTCTACTTGACCCAAGGCCTCTTCTCTGGGATGTCTGGATATCATCTAAAAGCAGTGAAGTCTTCTGCCCAGAGGTGCTATGCTTGAGTTTATTAGAGGGTCAGCTGATCACAGAATATGCAACAATTGTCCTTTTTTCCAGTCTCAGAAATTCAGAGAGATGGGGGGCGGGGGGTNACACAGAGAGCTTATTCCATAGCCTTCATCAGAAAACAGAGTTTGCTTGTCTTTGAGAAAGGCCCAGGTTATTTTTAACGGAAATACTTTCTCTGCTTCCCTGATCAGTCATCCTACCTGGGATAATCCAAAGGAATCTCTGGCATCTATCTTGTTAAAGCAACAAATAAATAACTACCACTACTACCAACAACCCAATTCAAACCAGAAGTTAAATCTTCAGTGGGTCACCCCACCACTTTAATAGCATTATATAGTATCAGAATCTTCAGGTGCCTCTCTATTTTTAAAAATCTCTACTGTTTCCAATAAACTACCTATATCTTCTCTTTCCAATAAACTACCTATATCTTCTAAAACCCAAGAGAATTTTAGATGTGGCCCATTGTTGGCTATTTTCCAGGTAGGATATGGAGCTGTGCTCTTCAGTAGAACTTTCTGTGATAATGGAAATATTCTGAATCTATCCTGTTTAATATAGTAGCCACAAGTTACACTGAACATTTGAAATGTGGCACATGAAATTGACATTTTAATTTTATTTTAAATTTTAAGTAATTTAAATCCAAATAGCACATGCAGCTAATAGCTAATGGATAGAAAGAATATTTATTTGTCTTAATTACTCTTTATGAAAAAATTAATCTAAATTCATTTCCAGAGTGAGCTTTTTTCTTGAATTCTGAATTTAAATAGAGTCTTCTTTAAACAAAACAAAACACTTCCTCTGGTATTTTTTGATGAATTTTGAAAATATGTATTTTTGTTCTTTTGTCAAAACAAGAGCTTAGTATAAACTTTAGAGCCAGATATTTTTGCTGGATAAGCCTTACCCACTGGCCTTCCCCTCTTCCACAACATGGCTTTTATAAGTTAAACATTTGCAGTGGTAACATAAATAATTTCCCTCCAAAATTAACACACACTGAATTTTGGGTGCAGAGAGACATTCTCCACCCTCCTCAGCCCATCTTTCTGTCAACATAACCTGTCTCACAGAGCTTTTCTATGAATTGATTCATTTACGAAATTTGATTTTTTTTTGCCTCTTAAGGAGCAAAATACCCTACTATGTAGAGAAATTGGAAATTAAAAATAAATGTGAACTTATGTTATTTCTTTGGACTTACTATCTCTTTGACAACTTGCCTTCAACTAAAATAGACTGAGTTTGGTTAATAGTCTCATCCAACAGACTTGGATTTCTGTCCCACCCAAAAAGCTAAATATATATGAAGCTTAATTGTCTTCAGTGGGAGGCATTTTAATTTACCACAAGGCCACAGTTTTACCTAGGGTTATTTTTAGAATCATGTTCATATTGGACAATTGTATCCTCCGCCACATGGGCAGAGTTGCCAAGGATCCATTTATCTTCTTTCATACTCACTGGGCACCCAATCTCTAAAATTATTATTTAAATGCCTGACCACTGAAGAATAATTCCAGTGTTCAAACATTATACATTTTTGGGTAACTGAAAAGTGAATCTGCAAAATAAAAAACGATTCACTTATGCTTCTGTGACAAAAAGGCTAAGGAATTTCACTTGGAAACTATCTATATTTAGGAAGTTTGATTTATGCAACTTGTAGTCAATAGGTCTTTTAAGAAACAGCTGGTATACCTGAGTCTTCAGTAAACATGCTTTAAAAGCCGGCTCTGTAAGGATCTGTTTGAACAGAATAACAAATTATTTTCTATAGGAATGAAAAATTACAGCTGATTTAAAGAATATATTTTCTCCTTGGCTGTCTATTGTGGTGACCTGAGAGATGTGCCATGACTATAATAATTTATTCAAGAATTCAAAGCCATGGTACAGTCTATGCAAGAATCATGTAAAAGCATACTTAATTTAAAATGCCTGCTACTGAAGAAGGAGAGTCATACATCAGAGTTGGCATCAGAAATGTAGCAACAGGGATCTGTGAGCAAACAAATGCCAGGAAAATCAGGCTCATGCCTTAGAAGTTCTCTCCTGTGGGTCTGGGCATTAAAGAGAATTACATACTGGAGGAAGTATATTTGTACCAAAAGGCAATAACACTGCATCACTGGCTTGGTGTCTGAGCCCAAATTGGGGCTGATTAAATCTCTCATCCACACAATATGGTTGAGGACAAGCACATAAGAAACACACAGATATACATTATTTATTTCTTTTGTGCTTACCACAGTGGGATTGGTGCCCTTTAAAAATTAATGACTTTGACACTGAGCTGGACAATCTGGAGTCTGTGAAGAGTTTCTTATACGGAGTATGTTCCCTGTCTTCACCAAAGAAGTGATAGGAATATGGGGACTCAAACAATGGCATGAACTTTGCCTAAGGAGGGGAATAAACTTCTTAAATGAAGTAATAAGATATGAAAACAACTCTCAGAGTCCTGGGGCAATCTCCATCCCTAAATATTTTTTAAAAAATAGGATAGTCCCCCTCTGGTAAGGGTGCCTTATTAAATGCTTCTTCTTTGGAAATAGGCATGGTTCTGAAGCTAAAGTTGGGAGCTGCCCATAAGTCTGAGATGTAGTTGTTTTCTTCTATCCGTGGATGCTTTTACTGTGTACTCTGCCATAGATTGCTTTGCAACTGAGCCAATAGAGCTCAATAATTCTTTGTTGGATCAAATGGATAAATGTAGGGAGAAATGAGGAAGTTATCTACTGCTACATATCAAAAGTACCCTGTATTTGGTACCTGAAAGCATCAACATTTATTATCTCACAGTTTGTATGGATCAAGAATTTAGGAGTGGCTTAGCTAGGTGGTTCTAGCTCAAGGTGTCTCATGAAAGTATAGTAAAGAGGTTGGCTGTACTGTGGAAGTGAGACTAAGGTTCTCTGTACCATAGGAGTTTGGAAGGCAAAGGTGCAACTGTTAAGGAACATGAGGCAAGCACAATGAAACAATGGGTGGAGAGCCCAGATTTAGAAGGCACTCAGAATTAGACCAGAGGAAATGGAACCATGTTAAGAAGAGCAAGGAGGAGTCAGAACGTCCAAGTAGAATGAAGAAGCACAAGAGATGCGCCAAGCAGCAAATGGATGGTGTACGACTAGGAACAAAGAGGGCAGGCAGTTAGAGTAGCTGATCAGAAAACAAAGCAGGCAGGGAAATACCAGTCAGAGCATCCTGACTTGGGTCTTCTGCTGCCCCATGCCTATGTTTGCTCTACCTAGGTAGCAGGGAGGGGCTAACAGATAGGACAGGATAGGTGGAGATGGAGTTTTAGGAGGTTTAGAGGAGGATTGCTTTTACCCTGAAAGCCTCTCTGTGTAGGCATTTGCCTACTCACCTTGAGGTAGTTCTGCCCTGTTTTACCTTTGCATTTCCACTGATACAAACTGAGTCCAGCTCCTGACCTTGCTGGAGTCTTGACGTGACATCACGCTACTGCTTCTGTCACCTTGGGATTCTGAAAATATTTATTGGCAACCCCCACAGATGGAACATAAAATCAATAAACATTAGGCTCCATTACAATTTTTGAAACTATGTCACAATAATAAATGAGTAAAGAATTTCCCTTTTATTATTTTAAAAACAACTGAGAGGGTGCCTGGGTTGCTCAGTCAGTTAAGCATCTGACTTCGGGTTCAGGTCATGATCTCACGGTATGAGAGTTTGAGCCCTGAGTGGAGCTCTGTGCTGACAGCTAGAAGCCTACGGCCTGCTTCTGATTTTGGGTCTCCCTCTCTCTGTGCCCCTTCCTGTTTCTCTCTTTCAAAAAATAAAATAAACATTTTTAAAAAATTGAGAAAATTAGAAAGTGGAGTGGGTACTAGATAATATTAAGTCATCATTGTTTGTGTTTACTTTTTAGGTGTGACAATGGTATAGTGTTTATCTAGGCAAATGCCATTGGTGTGTAACGTTCTAGAGCCCTATATTAGTATCTGGATGCAATTTCACTAGATGATCCTTAATTTTTCAAGATCTTGATTGCTGTGAGGATGTGGAGAAACAGGCACCCTCTTAACACTGTTGGTGGGAATGTAAACTGGAGCAGCCCCTCTGGAAAACAGTGTGGAGGTTCCTCGAAAAATTAACAACAGAACTCCCCTATGACCCAGCAATAGCACTGCTAGGAATTTACCCAAGGGATACAGGAGTGCTGATGCACAGGGGCACATGGACCCCAATGTTCATAGCAGCACTCTCCACAATAGCCAGATCATGGAAAGAGCCTAAATGTTCATCAACTGATGAATGGGTCGAGAAGACGTGGTTTATCTATACAATGGAATACTACATGGCAGTGAGAAAGAATGAAATCTGGCCATTTGTAGCAATGTGGATGGAACTCGAGGGTGTTATGCTGAACAAAATAAGTCAGGCAGAGAAGGACAGATACCATGTTTTCACTTGTAAGTGGAACAGGAGAAACTTAACAGAGGACCATGGGGGTGGAGAAGGGGAGAAAATAGTTGGGGAGAAGGAGGGAGGCAAACCATGAGAGACTCTTGAATACTGAGAACAAACTGAGGGCTGATGAGGGTTGGGGAGAGGGGAAGGGGGGGGGATGGGCATGGAAGAGGGCACTTGTTGGGATGAGCACTGGGTGTTATATGGAAACCAACTTGACAATAAACTATATAAAAAAAAGATCTTGATTTGAAAACTCTTTCCCATGAGACTGGTTACAGCTTTCATTCTGATCCATTCTTGTTCTGCCTTGCTCTCTGCATTTGGAGCTATAGCCAGTCTTCTAACTTCTGACAAGAATACTTGTTGCTGAATGATGCCTTGCTTCACTCCTTAGACCTGATATTTGGCATTCTCTTTCTGGCTTTGATGTTTTGCTTCCTCCTCAACTATAACATAAGCTCTCCTTTTGGCTTTATGACACGAGTTTTCCTTATATATATCTTTGGACTTTACATATTAGTTCAGGTGTGTGTGTGTGTGTGTGTGTGTGTGTGTGTGTGGTCCTTGCTGGATTTGTCACAAGTATGAGATGAGATCTTCACATAGATGACCATGTTGCCTTCTCTGAATCTCTTTGAAATACACTGGCTCTTCTTTGTGTTTTAAAGTCCATATCTCTCCTTACCCCCCCCCACTAGGTTTGTTTCCTATCTGAAGGATGCTTTTTATACTTAACTTATTGGTTGAGCAAAAATGACTGACACGCACTGTATCCAATGAATGACCAACTTAACCTTGCTTGTAAGATCAGTGCTACTTGTTACTTTAGCAACTTATTAATCATGTTATCCCAGATACCACCTTCTCTATTCTACTCTTGTATGTTATCAAATTATGCCATAACTTCTACCAAATGCTTGTAGTAGTTTACTGACTGACAGAGAGTGCTTCATGGAGTACGTGGCTTGGCAAACTTTTGATCCACACAGATCCAGAACTTATACTTCCAAATTCCAACATACAAATTCATAGAAGGAATGATCTAGATCAATTACACCAAGAGTAGCAAATTCTTCACCTAACTATTAAGTAGTAAATTCAGAAAATGTGAGAGCATTGTGGAGTGTGCAGTGACATCTTTAGGAGTTGCTATGATCTGTATTAGCAATTTGCATCTGTTCTTTATCTGTCCAGAGAGAATTTCTAGAAGCCCCTGGGGATTTACTCAATGCCAGGCTCGCCCTTATATTGTGTTCTGGGACCCCACTCCAGTGATTACTGTTGCTTGGAGCAGCAAATGCTGAGGCCCAAGCAAAGAGGAAATCCCTCAGCCATATTTTAGGAACTCGGGAAATGGCTTGTGTTTATATTGGACCCTAATGTACTTCAGATACAAATATTTACAAAGTTTATTTGGTCTATAACTCATTTTATAGATGCTGGAATGCTGGAAGGAATTTGTAAACTAAAATTTTAAACTTCAACAAAGTAATAAATAGTCTCTCAATTCTCAAGGTGCTTTCAGCTTAAAAATATTTACACAGATGATGATTTTAAGTTTATTTATTTATTTTGAGAGAGACAGAGTGTGAGTGGGAGACAGGCAGAGAGAGAGGAGGACAGAGGATCTGAAGCGAGCTCCGCACTGTCAGCAGAGAACGTGACGTCGGGCTTGAACTTGCAAACTGCAAGATCGTGACCTGAGCCAAAGTCGGATGCTCAATCAACTGAGCCACCCTGGCACCCCCACACATAATTATTGTATAAAAGAGAAGAGCTCTGAGAGAGCCCAAAAAGACACTAACAGAGTTCAAAGAAAGAGATAGTTGAGCAAATGAGCAGAAAAGGGTAAGTGAGGCTACATTTAGCATAGGTATGCAGTGATGAATGTGATTATAATAGCAGCAACAAGAAAGAGGAGGGTGTTATCTAGGCCAGGGGTTGGCAAACTTTTTCTGTCAAAGGCCAGGCAATAAATATTTTAAGGTTTGCAGGTCACATCCTGTTTCTGTTGCATATTCTTAACCTTTTCTTCCTCTGCTTTTTCAACATGTAAAAACCATCTATAGCTTACGGGGCTGTACAAAAACCCACAGACCACTTCCTACAGGGCATAGTTTGCCAACCCATGTTGTAGTCAGCAAGAGCAAAGATATGGACATGGGAAGCTAGAGTGTGTTTTCTGTGCCTGAAGGTTATGGAAGCTGGGGTGCCAGGTAGAGTGGGGGATAGGAGTGGAAAATTTACTCAGTCTGCAGAGCCTTGGATGCCATTGTGAGTTCATGAAGCAATAAAGAAAAACTAAAGGTTTCTAAGCATGGAAAATGATATGAAAGATTAATTTGATGAGAGTACATAGAACGGAATAGTGTAGAAAGATGGGGCCAATACACAGGAAAACAATGAACGAGGTCCAAATTAGGATGATAGTGATTGAAATATGGAGATAGACAGGAGGGACCAGGTGACTTTTAATGAAGGAAAGAAATAACTGTATTGTTATGGAAAGTACATTCACATAAATAAAGCACGAAATTATGAATGCAAGGGTGGTGGAACCACATGCATCATGAATATAGTCATTAGTAATGTACGATTTCACAATGTCACTGTCAAGTTTTACTCCACGCATTGAATTCTGATTCTCAGGCTGCTGAGCGCAGCACAGTAATTACCCATGAAATCAACGCCTGGCCATCACTGAAGATGGCCCTGTCTCAGGAGAAAAGCAGACAAGAGCCAGGTAGGAAAAAAGTTTGGGAGAAAAAGAAATTCCAATGCATTCCTGAAATGTGAAGAAGCAAACAAATGAAGCAGCATGACTGGAATTAATTCAGAAAGCTAACAATGTAACTTTTTGTTTGGAAAACTACAGAAAGAATGAACAAAAACTGAGACCTTGCGAGGTCTGCTATCCCGAAAGGCCAATCTAGCATCCCAACCTTTCTCATAGTCCTAGAAGTGTTCTCCTTTCTAGAAGGAATAGACGCTATGTCCCAGTGCCTTTTCCTCATCACCTACAATGTATACCCACGGACACGCCTTTGTATAACTCCAAACCTGTCTTGAAATCATACAACTCCCAAGCAGAGTACAGAAAGAACTTGAAGGAAATATTGGAGGGGGTGAAGGAAGAGGCCCAAAGCTGCATATGTAAGAGTGAAATGTAATAATAAAAACAGTTATATCAGAAAGATAAATGGAAGCTAGTAAGTACCCCAAACATTCTATTCTCGTGTGTGTTTGAAACCTTTTCCTAGGACCTAAAAATTATTGAGTCTTCAAAGACACAAACCAGAGCAGTTTCCTGGAAGGTTCTAAATGGTTAGTGGTTATTATGATCACAATCTATAAATACTGGGAGATTATTTTCTTCAGGAGCTTCTTGGACAGAGGATTTAGAAAAACATTCTTAGACAGACTAGGGAACTTCCTGCCTCCAACAGGCACTGAGTAGTTTGGAATTACATTTACTGAAAATGGCTTCCTTTCATATATCAAGAAATTGTGGCATAATTTTAAATAAGATTGCTTTTTTCATTTAGCCTGTATAGCTAAAAGTGGCCAGCTTAAAAAAACAAACATGTTTTTTCCTGTCGCTATATGCAGGTTGGGGATTTGAAGGAAGAATAGGAACTCATTCCAAATGCAGAACTCTCAGAGAATTATGCCTTTTTAGAGAAATAATACCACCTTCACTGTTTAAAATAACATAAATTACAGGTAATTATTGATGGGGGAGAATTTGTGCTTGTAGCCCAAAGGGTCAAATCCTCTAGAATCCTCCAAATTATATGCTTTCCTTTTAAAAAAGTTCATCGCAAACTAGTACATTCGTTATTCTCCATTGAGTACACTTAGCCACCAATTACATGAAAATGTATTATAAAAATAATTGCCTTTCATCCTCATTAACAAACTATTAGGAAGAAAAATGATGGAAAAATCATTCAACATTTTATTAATTCTACAACAGTATTTCTAATGAGTCCTCTTATCAAGTTATGTGTAGAAAAGCATTTCTCTCACCATTTTCGAGTGAATTAGGTGGCACTTGAGCAAAAAGACAGATACTTCGTCATGAACACAGTATAGCATTCCCCATGGATTATGGTGACTCTTCAGTATCTGGGGGGAAAATTAAATTTCGCCTTCCCACTGTTCCTTCTCACAGGCTTTGTAGAAGATTTAATTGAACCTGGCACACCCTTCTAGATTTTCTACACAAAATTCACTATTTGTTCCATTTTGAGTAATTGCAAGGAAGCTAATGCATCCTGCAGATTGCATGGGCCATAAAGATTGAGCAAAAAGGAAAGTGCTCTCAGACATCTCCATAAACCTGCAGGGAGCGGGCTAGGGAACAAAAGCCTTGCACCTGTGCTTTGCTCCAGCCCTTTCTCTCTGGTGGATGCAGACGAGATCTGATTCCCCACCCCCACTACCCATCTGTTGCTACAGCTGAGCCCCAGTCATTTCCTGAAAGAAATGTTTATCAGGGTGCCACCTGATTGACCTTCACAGGAGTTCACACTACCCACCTTTGGTTCAGGGCCAGTATGTCATGGCTGGATATCTGTCTGAAGTGTCTGGTTATCCTCATCAATAATTTGGGCTTAAGAACATGATGTCCGGGCTGGTTTGAAAGGACGGGGGGCTATGGTCTAAAAAAACTCCTCAGCTACCTTTTTAAGTTCATTAGCGGTAAAGCAAATCTACTAGAATCAATAAAATTAAGTCATTACCTGCCATGTCCACGTCAGAGGACACAGGCCAGTCCAGGATGAACTGCCAAGTGGCTCGTGGGAAAGGGCCCAGCCAAGTGCAGGACTAGGAACAGGATTCCCTACAGGAGATTCAGGGGAGGCCACGTGAAGAAGGCAGCCAAAGACTCGAGGCTTGGAGGCCACGCGGAATTTGGAAGGGCAGCAGGAGAGGGTGATCTCTGGCAGGTGGGATCATATGAGGACAAATTCATGGCTGGCCATATGACAAGTATTTTGTGAAGACTGTCACAAGTTACCCCACCACTACAGTGGTTCTCAAACTCGGAACCACCCAGAGGGCTTATTAGAACAAGCGAATACATTTAATGCCGCTGAACTATACATTTAAACAGTGCTAAGTGGTAACTCTTATGTATACATACACATATGTATACATACACACAGATTCTAAATTTTTTTTAAATTTTTATTTTTGAGAGACGGAATATGAGTGGTGGAGGGGCGGAGGGGGGCACAGAATCCCAGAATCCAAAGCAGGCTTCAGGCTCTGAGCTGTCAGCCCAGAGCTGGAGGCGAGGCTCGAACCCACGAACCATGACATCATAACCTGAGCCAAAGTTGGACACCCAACTGACTGAGTCACCCAGGCATCCCTCACACACACATATTTTATACACACTACTGAAATGGCTCAGGCAGCCCTCCAGCTGGAGACTGCGATTCAATTGGTCTGGCTGGGGCCCAGGAATCTGCACTTGAACACCTAGCTCACTACCCCAAAGCAGATGTTGGAAGATAACCTCCATCTCAGCTAGAGAAAATCGACTCCTTGAAGTAAAGTGTTTTGTGAGTAAGAAGGTAGGGCTCCGCTTAATGGGAGAATTCTTCAGGTACCACTTAGACCAGAAGATTCCTTTTCATGCCTCAGGCCATAGATGTTCATAATATTTCTCTGCCTATACAAAATCTGAATAGGAGCCTTCCTCCCATTCTGCTCCCCATTAGAAGGCAGCCACATGGGAGAGTCACTTTCCTGCAATTCTTGCATTGCATGTTTTCTGTGATAACTACTAGAAGCAGAAATAGAAAGAGTAACATAAATACAGATGATGAGCTTTGTGTAGTTGCTGCAGAATGTCTGAATTTTATGGCTTGAACTTTGTACAGTTATTGACTGTTTGAGAGCTCTCTACAGTGAGTATTAATTAATGTGAGGCAGGAAACAGTCTAGCAGGAAACAGAATGGCATATAGATGAGGATAATGGAAGTTAGAGACACAGAAACAGGATAATAAATGTGAACTGGGATTTGCATTAGGACCCAAATGAAGATACCACCTTGGCTGTTCTCTGATGATTTAAACCTAGAGATGCAGAAGTTATTCTGGTCCAGCCCGAACTTGTGCATTACATAATTATGTGAGTCTCTTTATGACCTGAGAATTATTGGATAAAATAAATGTGATTCTCCAGTTATTCCTAAATTAGTGATTTAGGGAGAATAACTGAGTACTGATGGAACCAGAAAGGCAGGAAACAAAAAGTAAGATGCTTAGTATATAAATGACCTGGCAATAAAATAAAAGGAGTGTTTTTAAAGTTTTTCTTTTTTTTAATTTTAGTAATCTCTACACCAAATGTAGGACTCAAACTCAGGGCCCTGAGATCAAGAGTCTCATGTTCCTCCACCTGTGTTAACCAGGTGCCTCAAGCCGAAAGGAATTTTTAAGTAATTTTTAAAAACAGAATGTGATAGAGAGGTGATACGATGGTTAATGTTACATGTCAAGTTGGCTGGGCCACAGGATGCCGAAATATTTCGTCAAACATTTTGTGTGTTTTTATGAGGATGTATAGAGGAGGTTAACATTTGAATAGTTACTTTGAGCAAAGCAGACTGTCCTCCATAATGTGGGTGGACCTCATCCAACCATGTGAAGGCCTGATTAAAACAAAGGCTTCTCTCCAGCAAGAGAGAATTCTCCCACAGGCTGTGTTTGGACTTCATCTACAATGTCAGCTTTTCTTAGTTCTACAGCACTCTGCCAGCCTTTGGACTAAAACTTCTGGATCTTCAGCCTGCCAGCCTATCCTGCAGGAATAGAAATTTTGGAATTGCAAGCCTCCATAATTGTGTGAGCCAATTCCTTATAATTAATCTTATATATATATATATATATACACACACATATTTATATGTATATATACATACATATATACATACATATATATACACACACATTCATATAGAAACATACACACACACACACACACACACACACACACACACACACACACACACACACACACACACAGATGCTACTGGTCTGTTTCTCTGGAGAACCCTGACTAATATAGGTGGTAGGTAAGATCTATAAATGTTTCTAGTAAGTTAGGAGATGTAAAATGTATGATTGTGGCAGTCTTTAAAAGGTCACAAATTCTTTAACATTCTTCCCATCTAGAGGTGAGGCATATGTCCCCTCAAATCTGGGTAGGCTTGTGACTTCTTTGCCCAGAAATTACAGCAGAAATGTCTAAGCAAGGCTATCTCATAAAAGTCATGCAGATATCTCCTTGCTCACTGAACACGTGTTCTTGGAGCCCCACAGGGGCATGTAAGAATTCTGAACATCCTGAGGCTGCCATGCTATGAAGAAGCCCAAACCATGACAAGAGGCCCTGCCTATGCTTTCTGGTGACAGCCACAGCTGAGCCCAGCACTCAAGTCATCTTGGCCCAGATGCCCAAACATGAGACTAAAGAAGTTTCCAGATGATTTTAGCTCCTATTTATTAAAGCCTTCCCAGTTGAGGACCTAGATACTGTGATACAAGACAAATCATCCTGCTGAGCTCTGAATTCTTGATCTGCAGACTCCATGAACTTAATAAAATGGTTTATGTCACTATGTTTTGGGGTGGCTTGTTAGCAAGAGATCATTGGAACAAAGACACCTACTATTTTAAGATGTATAGGGGGCACCTAGGTGGCTCAGTTGGTTAAGTGTCTGACTCATGGTTTTGGCTCAGGTCATGATCTCATGGTTTCATGAGTTTGAGCCCACACTGGGCTCCACCCTGACAGCACAGAGCTTGCTTGGGATTCTTTCTCTCCCTCTCTCTCTGCCCCTACCCTGCTCATGCTGTCTCTGTCTCTCTCAAATAAAGATTTTTTTTAAAGATGTATAAATGTCACTGATTTCTCCTTTACATAGCTATAGAATCTGTTGCTTTATATTAGTGGACATTAAAGAGTTTATAGAGATTTTCTAGGTGTACTCCTAACCTTAGCCCACTAATCAAATTTTTACTTAAATTTGTTTCGGTGATATTTTGTACCTTGGGAAACTTTAAGGATATGATCTTAGTAGAAGGGGAGAGAAACTTAATTTAAACTAATATATATTTGTTAGTTGTTAGCAAACTATAAATAGTTAATTCCTATTTTCTGGTTTATTCAACTTTTCTTTTTATCGTTGTATTTATAAATCACGGAATTTTAAAAATTCATGCAACTACTACCACTACCAGGAAGGTGTGGACCTCCGTGGCATTTGAAAGTAACATCTTTTTGTCTATTATCTGGAAGAGGTAAGCATAGACTTTTAGTGGGTTTTAAAACCCTAAGTGATCTTTGCACTTTCAGCTACAAAGATCATTAATCTTGTTCCATGCAAGAAATATTAAGCCTATAATATACAAATTTGGGCTCAGAATAATTAAGAGAAAAATTATTCTTTAAAATCACAGATTAACTACTATGATAAAGTAATTGTTTTTATTATCCTTAACTTTCAAAGTGTAGTTACATAATCATCAGTGGTTCGTAAGAATTCTTTTAAATTAATTCAACCACATTCAGAACATTTTTATAGTGTGTCTGATATTTTACTGGATCACATGATAAACATTTAAAAGTTAATATATAGAAACTGACCTTGTGAATCTTCTACTCCAATGAGCACAGTAAGATTTGCTCACTTGAAACAACTACACAGTAGTGCTTGCTGGAAAGGTACATTCATGCGAGAATCCAGAAGAATGACCTCTGAGTCCACAGAGCCTTTCTTTCAGACATCAAGGAAATCATTCCCTAAGTGATGGGAAATGCAGGCTTTCACTTCATTTTCTAAGGCGTTCTAATAGTTTAAACTTGAAAAGATCCTTTCTGTGTTTTCAGCTTGGTTGGTCACAAAACAAGGAAAAGCAATTCAAAGCAAAAATAAACTCCCCACAGAACTGGCATACTGGAATCTCACACTGGATAATTTTGCATTAGTTTTAAATGTTATTGGATTTGTCTCTTGCTGTAATTAAAAAATTTCATGAAAATGGCTGCAGTAGATTAATTAGCAAAATAGTCCAGGCTTTTGTTTTTTTCTTACTTCTGTGAAGTAAACTAGCCTTTCTTTCTGCCTACTTTTCATATAAATAACTTGGTCCTGGGAATTCCGCCTCCCTTAAGATCTCAGTAGTCTGCAAGTCTCTGTTCCGTGTCTCACTACTATGATTTCCAGAAGCAGGGGGTGCCCACGGAAGGCAAAAGAAAGTTGGATTTTGGGCAAAAAAAATGGCATTGGCCCCTATAATATATGTACTCTGCATTGTGAAAGAAATTTGAAGAAGACGGATAGAACAGGAAATTGTTGCTTTCAGTAAACTTATAAATTAAAAGAATAAGTAATAGTAACATAAACATATTCCAAATCTTAGAAAGATGAATAATTTATTTTAATACACTTACTGGAACTCCCAGCTCTTGCGATATTTTACCTTATCTTCACTCTCTACAACTCCTCATGCTTCTATCTTTCTCTTCATGACACACTGATAATTTCTACCTTCATCTCAGTCTCTGAGTTTCTCTTCCAGTCACCTGTAGGGCCAGGAAGTGCGGTAACTGGTTTAACCCCAACTTCTTGTGTTAACTGTGCCTGGTGTCTTAGGACACGCTGAGCACCAGCTAACCTTGAGCCATCTGCCTAGCTCTCTTCTCCATAGGATCTGGTCTGATGAGTTACCTAATGGTCCAGTTTCCCTTTAGGACTACAGCATTTCCCTGACCTCACCTGCCAAAGCTTGGGGTCCCTGTCTGTCACTAGTAGGTCCCTTTTCAGTTGTCTCTTGCTGCATAATCAACTTTCTCAAAATGCAATGGTTTTAGATAACCATAGTTTCTTTATGGCGAGGTGCCTCCATGCTCCTTGTCCCTCCCACCCAACTCTCTCTTTCTCTCGTCTCCCTCTCTCTCTCCCACCCTCTGTTCTGTACCCTTCCCCCAACTCCCTCACCTAGGATCATCCTTCAGGGCTAGCCACAGCATGGTAACTTGGGCTTCTCCTACAAGAAATCCACAAGGAGGTGGATTTATTACATGACCTCAGGCTTTCTCAGAGAGAGTGTTCCAAGAGACAAGATGTGGATGCTGCTAATCTTGTAAAGACTGGGCTCAGAAACTTGCACAGCATCACTTCTGGCAAATTCTACTGGCCACAGCCAACAGAGTCTGCCCAGATTCAAGGGGAGAAGACATAGACTCCACATCTCAGATTGTCAAAAGGTTCGAGGCCATCTTTAGTCTGCAATGACCCCTTTCCCCTGGAGTCCTTGTGGCTTCAACCTCTGGTATTATTCCTTCTGTGATTGACTAGAAAATTGCAAGCAGCTTAATATAGCTGCGCTTGACCCCATTTGTGTCCATGCTTCATCCAACAGATCATGTACCAGTGCTGAGGACTGCCTAAACCTTTCTCATGAGCTTGCTGCACCCTTTTGGACCCAGTGCTTGGGCTTCCTAAATGCTCTTACTGGGAGTAACCACCATGGACAATGTCCCCAGTCATGCATAGTCTCAACCGTCTCTATTTTCGCCTCACTGTCTGTGACAAAGCCTGCTCCATGATAACAAGCACCTCTGTTTCTGAGGGTTTTTGTTTGTTTGTTTGTTTTTTATTTATTTCTGAGAGAGATAGAGATAGTATGAGCAGGGGAGGGTCAGAGAGAGAGGGGGATAAGAATCTGAAACAGGCTCCAGGCTCTGAGCTAGCTGTCAGCACAGAGCCCGACGCGGGGCTCGAACCCAAGAACCGTGAGATCATGGCATGAGTCAAAGTCGGACGTTTAACTGACTGAGCCACCCAGCCGCCCCTCTGTTTCTGAGTTTTAATGAAAATGTTTCCTTAAAATGTGTCATTTCTCCCACTAATGGTGCCATTGCAGTGCTTGTGATTTGTTTATGAGGACAGTTACTTAATAGTCAAACCAGGTACATACCAGGTTGCTGAAGCACAGTTGTCCCTGTATGTACATATGCAGGAGATGGATGTGCCAGGGATTACTGAGGTGTTTGTAGGAAAAGGAACTAAGGGGTATCAATGATCACATAATGCTAATATTTATCTAGTGCTTTACCTTTTATAAACAACTATTATATACCTACCTTATGTAGTTCTTGTGATATTGACAGTTGGTATTACTGTTAAAAAAACAAACAAACCTCCTTTGGGGATGCCTGGGTGGCTCAGTAGGCTAAGCATCCAGCTCTTGATTTCAGCTCAGGTCATGATCTCACAGTTCCTCAGTTTGAGCCCCACATTGGGCTTTGCATTGATAGTGCAGAGCCTGCTTGGGATTCTCTCTCTCTGTTCCTCTCGCACTTGTGCATTCTCTTTCTCCCTCTCTCAAAATAAATAAATAAAAACTTCTACAAAATGTTTTTAAAAGTCTCCTTTTGAGAATATATTATTAATAATAACAACACAGTGCTAAGTGATTGACATACATGGTCTCCTTTATTTTCACAACAATTACTCATTCATTCATATTCACTCATTTATTCTATAAATATTTATTGAACATTGGACACTGGAGATAAAATGGTGGCAGAAAACAGATGGGTCTGCTCTCAGGAGCCTGCAGTCTATTATAGGAGACTGATGTTAATTAAATAATCTCCCAAATCAATATGAATTTAGAACTGTGATCACTGTCCTGAGGTGAGGTCCATAGTGGCGTGAGAGCAACATGTGGCTTAGTCCCTGAAGATATGGCCACTGCTAGGTGAGAAAAGACTAGGCATTTACCAGGGCAAAGGGTGGTGAGGAGCCCATGTTCCAGGTGGGGGGGATAGCTTTTGCAAGAGCCCTGTGGTGGTGGGGGCAGGGCATAATTACTTCCGAAAACTAATCTGGAGCACAACCCTATGAGGTAAGATTAATACTAATCCCATTTTACAGATAAGAAAAATGACGACCAGGCTGATAATACAGCCAGGAAGTGGCAAAGCCAGACCTTGAACAGAGCTCCTCTCATTCCTCAGCTGCTGTTCCTCCCTCTATGGCTTGCTACTTCAGAAAGATCAATTTTAGCAGTGTGCTCAAAAAGGGTAAAAATGTAGCATGGCCAGGGTGGGAAACCTACATCCCAGGCAAGAAAGCCTAGAGTTGCAGAAAACATGAGCTGAGAATTTTGAGAAAGGCCGCTGAGCTGTGGAGAGCTTAGAGAAGGAGTGATGAAGGTCAAAGCAGTAGTTGAAGGAGGAGGAGGGAAAGGAGGAAGAGGGGACGTTGGAGGAGGAGGGGGAGGAGGAGGTGAAAGAAGATGAGAGGGAGACGGAGAAGGAAAAGGAGGAGGAGGGGGAAGAGGAGTAGAAGGAGCAGAAGGAGGAGAGGGAGGAGGAGATGGAAAAAGGAGAGGAAGAAGAAGAAGAAGAAGAAGAAGAAGAAGAAGAAGAAGAAGAAGAAGGGAGGGAGAGGCATAAGGAGAAGAAGTAAGGGGAGAAGGGGAAGGAGGAGGAAGAAGGTAAAGAGTAGAAGGAGAAGGAAGAAAGGGAGGAGGAGGATGAGAAGTAGGAGGAGGAAGGGGAAGAGGGGAGGAGGAGGGGGAGGAGGAGGAGTAGGGGGAGGAGNGGAGGGTGATTCATAAAATGGCAGGTCTTCCAAATGTGTGATGAAATACAGAGTTGGGTAGAGCAAGGCCCGTCAGGTCTACAGAAAGACTGACCTCTATTCTCTGGGCAATTAGGGACTCAGGAAACGGGAAGTCTCACAAGGAGAGTAGAGCTCCTCAAACAGTGATGGTTAAAAGGCAAATCTCCAGGCTCTCTTCAAGTCCTACTGAATCAGGGTCCCTGGAAACAGTGTCTGGGAAATTGAATTCTTAATATATTTCCTTGGGACTAATAAAGGATCTATAACAATGAATGAGTTAGACTTAAAAGAAAGATGCCCCCACCTGACATCAACCATATGAGATGCCCCAAATGAAACCTCTGACTGAACTCAGTCAATTCACAAAACTGATACATTATAATAAAGTGTTGTTTTAATCCACTAAGGTTTGCAGTGATTTGTTACGCAGCAATAGATAACTGAAACACAACTTCAGGTTTCCAACTGGCAGGCTGTTCTCTTAAATCTCCAAATACCCAGATGTCTTCCATATATGGTTCCACCATCTTCATTCCACTTTTTCCAAGATCATTGTGGAAAAGAAAAGAGCATAAAGAATAAAGCGGGAGAAATCTTTATGGGTCAGAGGTCTGGAAATGGGGTTTATCACCACCACCCACATTTTTCAGGCCAGAACTCACTCACATGGCTACGTCTACTTGCAAAGAAGCTGGGAAACCTAGTCCATGAGGAAGAGAAATGGGTTTAATTAACAGCTAGCCAGTCTCCGTCTCATGAATTGTTTCTTTTTCTTTTTTTAATGTTTTTTATTTATTTCTAGGAGAGAGAGAGAGAGAGAGAGAGAGAGAGACAGCGTGAGCAGGGGAGGGTCAGAGAGAGAGGGAGTCACAGACTGGAACAGGCTCCAGGCTCTGAGCTGGCAGTCAGCACAGAGCCCCACGTGGGGCTCGAACCCACGAACCGCGAGATCATGACCTAAGCGAAAGTCGGACGCTTAACCGACTAAGCCACCCAGGCGCCCCTCATGAATTGTTTCTTACGAATCTCTTTCTCATTGGGCGTGGGGACAGAAATAACTAAGCTAGACAAATATCCATATATTCGTGTTTTCTTCTTCAAACAGTCCTTTTATATTTTATTTCTTCTCCCTTCTCTTGGTCCACATCAAAATGAAATCTGGGTGTTTGGGGCCGGGAAACGGGCAGCCTATATAACCTTGTGGCTTGGGAACAAGGAAGCCTCAGATCAGCACGCGTGAGCTCTAGGGAGAATTCCTGTTTTGCATCTAGATCCTGATCCCCTGCACAGAGTCTGGTCCTGTTTGGCATTTACGGATATCATGCTCTCAACTTCGGATCCGAAGTTAATGGTTTAGCCCATCTCTGCCCTTGGTAACCTCTTGGATACAACCTGTGGTTGCTGACAGGTCAGTGGCTCTCTCAGGACTTCCATGTTCCCTTAGTAGGGACACAATGGAACTTCCACCCTCCCCAAGCTCCCAGACCTTCATGCTTCTTATAGGATTTGGAGAATATGGAGCTCTTTGGCTTGGATCCCTTAGTTTGCATATAATCTACAAAGAACTGTGGAAGCCCAGTAGGGCCTAGAAGGAAACTGAAAAGCAATTAAAAAGATAATCTCCTTTGAGCTGCCAGCAGCAGCTGCCAGGATAAAACCTCCTTCTCTGTGGATCCTATTTTACCCCTTGGCAGTATAGTGTATAATATTTACATAATCAGAATATTTTATGGTATTTCAAGCTTATTTTTTAACTTTGTTTATTTACTTTGAGAGAGAAACGGAGAGAGAGAGAACCGCAAACAGGCTCCACACTGACAGCGCTGAGCCCGATGAGGGGCTCGAACCCACAAACTGTGAGGTCATGACCTGAGCCGAAACCAAGAGTTGGACGTGCAACTGACTGAGTCACCCAAGTGCCCCTGGAATACTTTATATTTTTATTGAGATGGGCTTTAAGTTTTCTGAAATCTCTAACAAAGCACAAAAGACACATTTAGAAAAATATATAAAGGTAATTAAACTGAGTAACTTAAAAATAATATAATATATTACATTATATAATATGGCTAACAATCTAAAGAGGGAGGTAGAGATAGCAAAAATATGTTAAACGTCTCAGGTATCACTGAAGCAAGACAACAGTATGTTCTAAAACAGATAAATCACGACCTATCAATATCTGTATTGAATTCAGTTATAATGTTAAGTACCAGAAAAACAAAAACAAAAGCAGTAATAACAAAAACTCTGGGGAGTGGGAATT
>NW_027551572.1:2832164-2896464 GCF_008692635.1 Crocuta crocuta
TGGAATGGGGGCCAGGAGAAAAAGAGCTTTTCCATTTCAGATTTCCTCTGCATGGTTTAAATTTGAAAACTCACATGCAGATAATACTTTAATGAGAAAACATTAATTTTGAATTTCAAAATAAAACAGGCATCCTCATCAAAAATGAAATGCTTATATAAGATATAACATATTATGTATTAATATTATATATTATTATATTATTCTACATCCATGATGTAGTGTTGAGTGACAAAAGTAAGTTATAAGACAATATAGCTAGGATTCCCATTTATGTAAAAACTATACATATTCACCCACACAGGTATATGTCGTGTGTAAAGACACCTTTGTGCACACAAGACAAAATATCTACAGGATATACCCCAAACAATTTGAAATGTAGAGAAAGGAAGACTTTTATTTTTTATATTCTCACCCTTCTCTCTCCTTTTTACTTTTTAAAAAGCAACATATGCGTCTTAGTTATAATTGTTCAATGTGAGTTTGCATCATGGCACGGTCTCAGAAACATGGAGACATAATGCAACCTCTTTGCCCTTCAGTTTGCCGATTTTTACCCAGAACTTCCCACCCACTGCCCAGCAGTATGTGCAGGTGATGAAAGGCACAAATGTATCCTGGCATCTTGCAAGGATTCTACAGAAATCACATCCTTTCCTTTTTCTCCTTTCCGAGTGAGAAATGGCAATCTGGACGACTTGGGAAGAGGAGTGAGTTAGGGGGTGGACTGCAGGGGGTGGAGGGTGGAGGGATGATTCAGACAGTGTTTAAAAACAGCCCTCAGATGCATATGTACGCAGTCATCTCCAGCTTCAAGATAACCACCCTCCACTTTCCTACAATTTTCTTCCCACTCCTACCGCCATCCATTCTCTCCTAGACTCTTCCGTGTATTTATTTTAACCCAACTTTATCTGTATAAAATGTTCAGATGTTATTAAAATGGTCCAAGATGGAAGAGCCCCTTTCTCATGCTCCCCTAAGTCATCACATTAGTTAATGGTGACAACTTGGCTCATTAACTTTCTGGAGTACAGATTTTGCTTTACGACTTTTTCTCTAGTGCCAAACACCCTGCCTGTCACATGGTAGTTATTCAATAATATACACTGAGTCACTCCCAGAAAACACTTTCTTGGTCCCTTCTCTAATATTCCCATTCCTCCTATGCCAGGACCGTATCTAATTATGACAAAAATCATTTTCAAGAAAGTAATACATCTAAAACATCTGAGACATATTTGCTTATTAATACAAATGTGCCTCTAATTGGTCAAAGTTCAGGCCAGGGTTTAACCATGTGTGGAAGGAGGAAAATGAAATAGTTTCAAGTCATGGAATTTTCCTTCCTATAAGTACTGGCTACGTTAAGCCACACCAGTCCCAGGACTCTAAGATTCTGGCTTTTGGTAACTGTTTTGAGTGTTCCTTGTTAGTCTTACCTCTGTAGAAAAGAGATTGAGAGGATTATATTTGGTTGGGACTCAGCAGTCTCAACAAACAAATTCCAATCCTCCCTCAACCACGTGTCCATCTGCCTACCCCGGGCACCTGAGGAAGGTATCTATCTGCACAGAGAGCAAAGGCTGACAATTTCACACCTTTCATTGCCTTGAGGGTTTTAAGCCCATCCCCAATACAGAGCCTGGGTGAGCTAGAGTGGACTGCGCTGACAATGCTCTGTGCCAATGATAGAGGTAGACCTATGGCAAGTAGGCTGAGAGTGTCTTCCTAGGATCTGACCTCCTGGTTTTGAAATCCAGGGTCCTTGAAAGGAGATGCAGAACAACTTCCTGCTGTCTCTAAATTCTCTGCCCTACAGCTGACTCTAAAATTGCTTGGTTTGGCTTTGTTAACATGACAATAATTACAGTCATTTTCATTAATTGCTCCCTATTTGAGCCTAATTGCCATGAAGTACAATAAAAATTATGCATATCATTCAATGTGCCATATTAACTTCAGATTTTATTTCATCACAACATTAGATTTGGTTCACTTTTACATATTACTACTCCCATGGCTTGGCTATATATACATTTTAAAATGAAGAATAAGACGTATGTCAATAAGCCAAATGAATGAAAGCGGCAGGAAGCCTCCTGAAGGACTAGAACCAAGGATAGAATGTTGTTTCTGTTTCTCTCTAAGCTACTGCTTTATTCTCTCCTCTTTCTTCTGATCATATATTTCTGTTTCTCCATGCACGTGGTGGAAGATGCTTTTTCACTGGGGGCTCCTGAATTTATATGACCTCCATTCAACTGACCAGCCTTGACTGGTGGCTCTCTTTGAAAGCTAGTTTCAAATTCCCAGGAGAAAGAGTCTGGGTAACCATGCCTGGTTTGACTGTTTCTGGTCCAATCAACTGTGGCCAATTGATGGCTCCCAACCTGTGGCTGCGTGGGTAGGTGTGGGAGGCGGGGAGCTATCAATGTCCTTGAGTCTTTCTGAAAATTTGGAATGTGGGTGAGAGTGCATAGAAACTGTTTCTTAGAGTGTTGGTGAGTGTTGCAAGAGACAATGCAGAGTCCTTTATACATTTCTGGCACATAGAAAGCATTGAATATAATATTTGCCATTATTCTTATTCTCTCTTTGGGTTCTTTTTAAAAAAAGTTTAATGTTTTATTTATTTCTGAGAGAGAGAGAAACAGCATGAGCAGGGGAGGGTCAGAGAGAGAGAGAGAGACAGAATCTGAAGCAGGCGCCAGGTTCTGAGCTGTCAGCACAGAGCCCGATGCAAGGCTCGAACCCACAAACCATGAGATCATGACCTGAAGTCGGATGCTCAACTGACTGAGCCACCCATGCGCCCCTCTCTCTTTGAGTTCTTTTTTTTTTTTTTTTTCCCCTGAGAGAGAGAGAGAGAGAGAGCCTGAGCAGGGGAAGGTCAGAGAGAGAGGGAGACACAGAATCTGAAGCAGGCTCCAGGCTCTGAGCCAGCTGTCAGCACAGAGCCCACACGGGGCTTGAACCCACAAATCGTGAGATCATGACCTGAGCCGGAAGTCGGATGCTTAACCGACTGAGCCACCTGGTCGCCCCTCTCTTTGGGTTCTTATACCATTTATTTTGAGGTTTTGGGGAAAGATAGTTTTTAAATCCCTAAACTCCACCCAAAAGTTAACACAAAGAATCCAGGAACTTACATAAGTTATCTCAAAAAGCTATGTTTATTTTTTTCTCCTCAAATAACTGAATAGTAGGCTAGGAGTCTCCACAAATTAGATCCAATTTTGAAGAGCTTTGAAAGCAGAGCATGTAATATTTCTCTATTCCAGCAGGGGACAGACTTCTCAAAGGTAAAGGCTCTGTGTTGCAAAGCCCTTTTTCCTTCAAAAGACAAAGGCGATTCCAATGAAAGCAGACTGTTGGCTTTCAGAAATGCAATATCACTATTACTTTCAAGAAATATAAAAAATAAAAAGCATCAAAATATGTTTAAGACCCAGCAGATTTCCTGGCTAAGTGGCCGCAGCGGCATCTTGTCATCTTTCAGGCAGGCCTGGCTGGCTACGAGCTTGGGGAATAAACAAAAGACATCACCCACTGATACCCCCAACCACCCTTATCTTTTCCTCTGCTCCCTTTCTCCCTGTCTTCCTTCTTCTTGTCACCCTATTTTATGAAAACACCTTCAGGAAAGGTTCCTGTGATTAAATTTTAAAGAAGTTTAAAATTCTAGGAATTGTAGTTCACCACAAACACAATAAAAAGTGTGACTGTTACTAAAAATGGCACCTGAATTTTCAGATGCCCTAACAGGAGTTATATTTAAAAAGGTGGAATATTAGTGGTTTAAAACAAGGATATTGAAGGCAGATATATCTGGGTTTAAATCCTGGCTTTGCTTCTGTACACATTACTATCTCTGTGGCTAGTTGCTAGCTCTGTAACCTTGGGCAAGTTACTAGTCTTTCTTCTCATCTGTAAAATGGGGATATTAAAATCTACTTTAGGATTACAAGAGAATTAAAAACGATAATACATGTACAACACAGAGTATTTAGCGTGTAAAACACATTTAATAGTAGTTGCTCTTATAATAAAAGTTTTTCTTTTTTCCTTTTCTATTTTAATTTTTTTAGTAATCTCTATACCCAACATGGGGTTGAATTTACAAACCTGAGATCAAGAGTCACATGCTCTTCTGACTGAGCTAGACAGACACCCTTTTTTAATTAAAAAACATTTATTCCAGTATAATTAACATACAGTGTTATATTAATTTCAGATGTACAATATAGTGATTCAATACTTTCATATGTCACCCAGTGCTCATGACAAGTGAACACCTTAATCCCCATCTCTCATTTCACCCATCGCCCCATCTACCTCTGTTAACCATTAGTTTGTTTCCTATGGTTAAGAGTCTTTTTCCTGGTTTGTTTCTTTTTTTCCCCCTTTCTTGTTTGCTTTGTTTCTTAAAATTCACATATGAGTGAAATCATATGGTAGTTATCTTTCTCTGACTTATCTCACTTAGCATTATACCCTCTAGCCCCATCCATGTCATTGCAAATGGAAAGATTTCATTTTTTAAATGCTGAATAACATTCCATTGTGTGTGTGTGTGCATGTGTGTGTGTGTGTGTACACCACATCTTTTTATTTTGAAAGGGTACTTATTTATTTTGAGAGAGACAGAGAGAGTAAGAGTTGGGGAGAGAGTGTGGCAGAAAGGTTGAGAGAGGGGGAGAGAGAGAATCCCAAGCAGGCTCCAAGCTGTCAACACAAGAGCCTGACCTGGGACTCCAACTCATGAACCATGAGATTATGACCTGAACTGAAATCAAGAGTCAGTCACTTAACTGACTGACCCACCCAGGTGCCCCTTATACTACATCTTCTTTATCCATTTATCCATCAATGGACATGTGGTCTGCTTCCATTATCTTGGTTCTTGTAAATAATGCTGCTATAAACATCAGGGTGCATGTATCTCTTTGATTAGTGTTTTTTGTCTTCTTTGGGGGTAAATGCCTGGTAGTGTGATTCCCGTTTCATAGGGTAGTTCTATTTTTAACTTTTTGAGGAAATTTCATATGGTTTTTCACAGTGGCTGCACTAGTTGGCATTCCCACCAACATTGCACAAGTCTTCCTTTTTCTCCACATCTTCAATAACACCTATTGTTTCTTGTGTTGTTGATTTTAGCCAGTCTGACAGGTGTGAGGTGGTATCTCACTGTCATTTTGATTTGTATTTCCCTGGTGATGAGTGACATTGAGCACCTTTTCATGTGTCTGTTGGCCATCTGGATGTCTTCTTTGGAGACATGTTTTTTCCTGTCTTCTGCCCATTTTTATGTGAATTATTTGGCTTTTGGTCTTGAGTAACTTCTTTATATATTTTGTATACTGACCCTTTACTGGATATGTCATTTGCAAATATCTTCTCCCATTCAATAGGCTGTCTTTTAGTTTTATTGATTGGTTCCATTACTGTGCAGAATCTTTTTATTTTGATAAAAATAGTTTATTTTTGCTTTTAAGAAAATAGTTTGCTTTTGCTTTTAATGCACTTGTCTCAGGAGCCATATCTAGAAAGAAGCTGCTATAGCCAGTCAGAGAAGTTACTGGCTATGCTCTCTTCAAGGATTTTTTATGGTTTCTGGTCTCATATTTAGGTCTTAACCCATTTTGAGTTTATTTTGTGTATGGTGTAAGGAAGTGGTCTAGTTTCATTCTTTTGCAACACCATTTGTTGAAAGGCTGTCATTTTCCCATTGGATATTCTTTCCTGCTTTGTCAAAGATTAATTGACCATATAATTGTGGGACTATTATTCTGTTCCATTAAGCTACATGTCTATTTTTGTACCAGCACCATACTGTTTTGATTACTACAACTTTGTAATATAATTTGAAGTCTAGAATTGTGATGCCTCCAGCATTGCTTTTGTTTTTCAAGATTGCTTTGGCTATTCAGGATCTTTTGTGTTTCCATACAAATTTTAGGATTGTTTGTTCTAGGTCTGTGAAAATTGCTGTTGATATTTTGAAAAAGATTGAGTTAAATCAGTAGATTGCTTTGGTGAGTATAAACATTTTAACAATATTTGCTCTTCTAATCCACGGAATGTCTTTCTCTCTTTTTGTGTCACCTTCAATTTTTAATAAAGTATTTTTAAGGTTTTATTTTTAAGTAATCTCTACACCCAATTTGGGGCTTGAACTTACAACCTCAAGATCAAGTCACATGCCCTACCGACTGAGTCAGTCATGCACACTACCTTGTCTTTAATTTTTTTCATCAGTGTTTTATAAAGTTTTCAGAGTACGAGTTTTTCACCGTACTTGGTTGGGTTGATTTTGAGGTATCTTATTATTTTTTGGTGCAATTGTAAATGGAATAGTTTTCTTAATTCCTTACATGCTGCTTTATTATTAGTGTATAGAAATGGAACAGATTTCTACACATTGATTTTATGTTCTGTGACCTTACTGAATTTGTTAATCAGCTATAGTGGATTTTTCGTGGAGTCTTTGGGTTTTCTGTATATAGTACCATGTCATCTGCAAAGGTGAAAGTTTTTCTTCCTTACCAATTTGGATACCTTTTATTTCTTTTTGTTGTCTGACTGCTGTGATTAGGATTTCCAGTGATATGTTCAATAAAAGTGGTGAGAGTGGATATTCTTGTCTTGTTCCTGACCTTAGGGAACATTTTTTTTCCCATTGAATATGATGTTAGCTGTGAGTTTTTCCACATATGGCCTTTATTATGTTGAGGCATTCTCCCTCTAAACCTACTTTACTGAGGGTTTTTATCACAAATAGATGTTGTACTTTGTCAAATGCTTTTTCTGCATCTATTGGGATGGTTATATGGTTTTTATCCTTTCTGTTATTGATGTGACATACCATGTTGATTGACTTGCTATTTATTCAACGACCTCTGCATCCTTACTTGATAATGGTGAATGATTATTTTAATGTATTTTTGGATTCAGTTTGCTAGTATTTTGTTGAGATTTTTGCGTCTATGTCCATTAGAGAAATTGGTCTGTAATTCTTTTTTTTTTTTTTTTTTGTGATGTCTTTATCTGTTTTGGTATCAGGGTGATACTGGCGTCATAAAATGAAGTTGGAAGTTTTCTTTCTTCTATTTTTTGGAATAGTTTGAGAAGAATAGGTATTGACTCTTCTTTAAATGTTTGGTAGAATTTGCCTGTGATGCTATTTGGTCCTGGTCTTTGGTTTGTTGGAAATTTTTTGATTACTGATTCAATCTCTTTGCTGGTAATTGGTTTGTTCAAATTTTCTATTTCTTCCTGCTTCAATTTTGGTTATACATTTCTAGGAATTTATCCATTTCTTTTAGGTTGTCTAATTTGTTAGCATGTAGTTTTTCATAATATTCTCTTACAATTATTTGTATTTCTGTGGCATTTGTTGTTATTTCACTTCTTTAATTTGTATTTTCTTTACTTGAGTTCTCTCTCTCTCTCTCTCTCTCTCTTTATGAGTCTGCTAGTGGTTTATCAATTTTGTTGACATTTTTAAAGAACCAGCTCCTGGTTTCATTGATCTCTTCTGTTGTTTTGTTAGTTTTTAAATTATTTATTTGTGCTCCAATCTTTATTATTTCCTTCCTTCTGTTGGGTTTAGGTTAGGTTTTTCTTTTTCTAACTCCTTTAGGTGTAAGGTTAGGTTGTTTTTTTGGTTTTGGTTTTTGTTTGTTTTTTTGCATTTTTTCTTACTTCTTGAGGTATTGCTATAAATTTCCCTCTTATAACTGCTTTTCCTGCATCTCAAAGATTTTGGACCTTTGTATTTTCATTTTTGTTTATTTCCATGTATTATTTTTGATTTCTTCTTTGATTCTTTGGTTGACCCCTTCATTGTTTAGTAGCATGTTATTCAACCTCTATGTATTTGAGGTATTTCCGGTTTGTTTCTTGTTGTTGATTTCTAGTTTTATAACACTGTGGTCAGAAAAGATACATAATATGACTTTGATTTTTTTGAGTATGTTGAGAATTGTTTGATAGCCTACTATGTGATCTGTTCTGGAGAATGTTCCATGTGCACTTGAAAAGAATGTGTATTCTGCTATTTTAGGATGGAATGTTCTGAATGTATCTGCTGGATCCATCTGGTCTAGTGTATCATTCCAAGTCACTGTTACCCTGTTGATTTTCTGTTTGGATGATCTGTCCATCGATGAAAGTGGCATGTTAACATCCCCTACTATTATTATATTATTATCTATTAGTTCCTTTATGTTTGTTATTAACTTTTATGTATTTGAGTGCTCCAAAAATTAAAGCTTATTACAGTGGCATTATATTAATACATTATTATATTGATATGATGCTATATCAATTTATCTCTATATTTTTATAATAGTACAATTTTTATCTCTGGAGTGTTCCCTTTATGTCTAAACTAGAGGAAGGGGTCATATTTTAAAAGGAACACTAACAGAGAGAATACAGAAAAAAAATAGATGGGGATGTTTCTGAAAATTATCATATGAGAGCAAGTTGAAAGAGTTAGGGGCACGGGCACCTGAGTGGCTCAGTTGGTTAAGAGTCTGACTTCAGCTCAGGTCATGATCTCATGGCTTTGAGCCCAATGTCAGGCTTGGTGCTGACAGCTCAGACCGGAGCCTGGTTTGGATTCTGTGTCTCCCTCTCTCTCTGCCACTTCCCCTCTTGTGCTCTCTCTCTCAAAAATAATAATAAAAAACATTAAAAAAAGAAAGAAAGAAAGAGTTGGGAATATTTAAACTTGAGAGTGTGATTTATGTGGAATATGAGAAATATTTTCAAACACAGAATGGCTGAAGGAAATCCTGACTGAGAGACTTGGATAAGAGCTTAATCTTCCAGAACAAGTGGGTTTTCCATTTGTTTCTGTTAGCTGCCTGAGGGGAATTACCACCCCCACCTCGGTTTGTTTATTTCTCAGCCTGGGTGTTCTTGGAGCAGATGTAACAACAGACCCATGGTTCAAATTATCAAGGGGAACTTTTTCCCCTAGAGCCCAGACTAAGACAGAAAAGCATCCTTATTACCTCCTTGAGCCAAGGAAGATATTTTTTTCTGATTTACCCTTTCACTGTGAATATGGTCCTTGCTTCAAATTCTGATCATGATGCTTATGAAAACCTTTCCACAGCTCTAATATTTTATAGTTTAAGGAGTTTCTCTTATGCGAACATTTTCTTTGATTGTCACCAGAGCTTTGTGAAATATCCAGAGATTATCATCCCCATTGCAATTTGTCTAAGGACACATAAGAAGACATGACAGGACTGGAATTAATGTCTTAGGCTGGATCATGTGATGCCAATTCTATAATGTGAATTACACTCATTCTCAAGTGTCTGCCACACTGCCCTCATGTCAGTATGTTAAATTCTTTAGTTGTCCCCTTTGGAGGCTATAGATCACTAATACAGAATTCCTGCTCTTACTTGGTATGTCTGATTCTAATACACCTTAGAGAAGAAGGTTAGTGTAAGAAGTGTGGTAGCACTTTATTCTACTCCATGGCTCAGACACTATGCCTTTGGTACTTTGGTGCTAGATTATAACCACAACCCGTTAAATTTGAATCATTGGACAAACTCAGAACAAGCATATTGCATAATATAGTAGCTGTGAGAGAGACAAATTGGGGATTGGGCCCACTCTTTCAAGTGTTGTAAGTAGAGAGCAAATTTTAATGGCCAACCAATTAGACTAGAGCAGCAATAATCACAGCAGGACAAAAGTCTTGAGGAGTTACAAATGCAGGTTTGTAAAGCAATATTCAATGAAAGTATATAAATTCCTTTCCACTCTCTTTTCTATCTCCAATCTCAGCTGACTGCTCATCCATTATAGAGGCTAGCATTCTATGTGAGGACATAAGGCTTGCCCTAATCATCTGCCATCCTCTTTCTTTCTGAAGCTACTTCTCTGTATAGGATAAAAGTGCTCTCCAGCACTGCAATACAATGTCTTGAATTCATTTATTCCCTTTGATTTCACATAAAGGCTCTATGTGCTCCGGGATCACAAACCTTAACATCAGCCTGGTTAACGGAAACATTCATTGAAAACACTGTATCAGTCTATCTTACCAGCTGATCACATTTGATCTTTTCATAAACACCATGACATATATTCCCCTTGAATTCACAGGAAAACATAATAATAGCCAGAAATAATGAGAGGTTGAAAAGAATAAAAGAGCCCATTGTGGTGAACAATAGCCAACAAATCATGCCAAAAGCCTTTTAATCTTTCTGGCCTTTGTCATGCAAATATGATTGTGTTAAAAAGTGCTAATAATCACTAATGATATCATCTATTAAGGTGAATGCAAGATGGGGTGTGCCATTGTAGGAAATAAAGAGTTTTTTTAAATTTTTAAATTTCTTCTTAATTTTTTTAATATTCATTTTTGAAAGAGAAAGAGAGACAGACAGAGCACAAGCGGGGGGGTGGGGGGCAGAGAGAGAGGGGAAGACACAGAACCCAAAGCAGGCTCCAGGCTCTAAGCTGTCAGCACAGAGCCCGATGCAAGGCCCCAACCCACAAACTGTGAGATCATGACCTGACCTGAGTTGAATGTTCAACTGACTGGGCCAACCAGGTGCTCCTAAAGATGTTTTTTAAAATAAAAAAAAAAATTCTTTTAATGTTTATTTATTTTTGAGAGAGGGAGACAGAGTGTGAGTAAGGGAGGGCCAGAGAGAGAAGGAGATACAGAATTAGAAGCAGGCTCTGAGGTGACAGCAGCAGAGGGCTTTAACTCACAACCTGCGAGATCATGACCTGAGTCAAAGTCTGATGCTTAACTGACTGAACCACCCAGGCACCCCAGAAATAAAGAGGTTTAAAACCTCATGACTTTGGAAACAGTCATGTGATAATGATGTGAATTCCAAGATCTGTCAGGTCCTCTCTGGAGAATATCAGAAACAGA
Organism: Crocuta crocuta; assembly: GCF_008692635.1. NCBI lineage: Eukaryota > Metazoa > Chordata > Mammalia > Carnivora > Hyaenidae > Crocuta > Crocuta crocuta. Next base: position 2,843,095 of record NW_027551572.1, read on the forward strand.
ATATCGAGAAAAGATTTCAGTCCCATACAGTATATATGTGTAAATATCGTACAAATGACGGTCACATGGATGATAAGTATAGCCCTATTATATTTAACTCAGCTGAAAAATCCATCTAAAACATTAAGACAGCAATTACTCCCTCTGATGGCCAGAAGTTTTATAACAGGGAGGTAGGATGACTTCAATGAAGATAGCTGGATTTATATGGTAGAAGCTAGGCCAGTACTTGAGCATTCGTCCACGCAAACTCACCACCTCAGTACTTGCCAAAGCCTGGCTTTTCCTGCTTGATCCTGGTTGAATTTGTAAAATTTGTATATGAAGCTCCCAGATTCCTGGTTTTACCCCTATTTTCAATGGAACCAAGTTCCACTCAAACACTTCTCATGTCTCAAGAAAACTAATTTCTACCAAAATGTGATGCTGGTAATAGTTAAGTGTTACCTCTTTACCGGTCCTAAGGGAGTTGCAATTTAACAAGAATAAAAATTCTAAGCTAAGCATGGAGCAGAATAGTGCCTAACATGTGCTATCTACATTTTAAGAAAATATGTAATAATCTGCTTATTTTCAAAAACGAATAATGAAATGATGAGACAAAATCTAATAAAAATGGTTACCCATACAGTAAAGGAGGGAACTGGGTAGAAAGAATAGGTATGAAGGCAATCCTTTTCCGAATGCGTTGTTATTTGGTTTTGACTTTGCTACAGAGGTGTGCTGAAGCCCGCTAACACTACCTAGCAAGAGCCAGTTGTTAAGTTTGTGAGAATTTTATTAAACAGCCATTGTTGAGAACTAAATTATATGAACTTAATATTAAACAAATTATATCAAAATAAAGATAATAAATACTAACAACCCATCGATCTCTAATCATTTTACTACATTTCACTATTATTTATGCTACTGAGATTACTTTATCTGTATGGTAGAAATATGACATAATGGTGTGCTAATGTGTACCTCCCAAATTCTGCATTCAGTGATGTAACACTGGTAGCTTGAAATCAATCATGGTAGTAATATTTACACCACAGAAATTTTCGAAATCAGAGCTTTTATTCTAGGGAGACAGTTGTTAAATCTTTACCAGCACATTGTAGCTTTGGAACCACTTAATATTTTATACACTTGAAAAATAAAAGTAAATTTTATTTTTTTAATTTTTAATGTTTTTATTTATTTCTGAGAGAGAGAGAGAGAGAGAGAGAGCGTGAGCAGGGGAAGGTCAGAGAGAGAGGGAGACACAGATTCCAAAACAGGCTCCAGGCTCTGAGCTAGCTGTCAGCACAGAGCCCAACGCGGGGTTTGAACCTACGAACCGTGAGATTGTGACCTGAGCCGAAGTCAGACGCTTAAGTGACTAAGCCACCCAGGCGCCCCAAAAGTAAATTTTAAAAAGAGTAATCAATAAAAACAAGAAAAACCCTGAAATTGACAACTTTATCAAATACAGATTATTTAGCTGCCGTAACAATCGAGTGAAAAGCTATTTTAAGTGACTTTAAACACAGCAGTTTGTCTGTAAATTTCTACTGGCATATATCCTAAATGGGAAAAAATGCAAAGAATTTTTTATCTACATTAAGCAGTCTTACTGTAGTATATTGTATATATGTTTATATGTGTGTTATGTGTGTGTGTTTGTGTATAATATATGTATATACATATATATACATACAAATAAGTAATTTTCTTATTAGGAACCAAATATTTTTTAGCGAGGAAAGACATACAAATATGAAACAAAAAAATAAGTAAAACTCTATAATCTTAAATTTAAATAGTAAAGATAAGTATGAATCAATGACTCGTGTTTCTTTTTTCTATAAATACTTTGTTCTAAGCTCTCCACTAAATGGGCTTAGAAGCAGTGAGTACTCACAAGAAGCAAACAATCTTGGCACCCAGGCTTTGCTTTCTAAATACCATTTCCTACTAAAAAAGAATGGGGGCTACTTAGTTCACTTCATGTCTGGGTCAGGAAATCTAGAAGATTAATGTGGGATATTATGTTTTGTCAAAAACCAAGAAAGCTATCAGAATAATCTCAGTCTGAAGAGGGCATAAATCTGAAGGGGCTCCTCTTGGCTGGAGATGGAACAGCTGATACACTAAAAAAAAAAAAACCCAAAATATATAAGAACTCATCAAATATGTTAAATTCCATGACTTCACAATGATAATGTAAGTATAATTTTTTTTTAATGTTTTATTTATTTCTAGGAGAGAGAGAGAGACAGCGTGAGCAGGGGAGGGTCAGAGAGAGAGGGAGTCACAGACTGAAATAGGCTCCAGGCTCTGAGCTGGCAATCAGCACAGAGCCCGACGCGGGGCTCGAACCCACGAACCGCGAGATCATGACCTAAGCGAAAGTCGGACGCTTAACCGACTAAGCCACCCAGGCGCCCCTGTAAGTATAATTTTTAAAAGCAACTCATTGATTATCTTTAGAAGATGCCAGTGAAATGGCTAGTTATTATGAAAACTAAAAACTATAGCAAGACAGCATTTACTCTTCCTTTTATTTATGAACGGGACTATCAGTTAACAAACTAACTGATACAAGAAAAATCTTTAAAAGTAATTCCCTTTAACAAATGCAGAAATAAATAGAGAATCAAATATCATTATTTTATAATCCCTAATGATATAATGGCTCCAGGATTGAGCATCAGAATTGCTAAAACAATTGAGTGAAAGGTACTTTAAGGCACTTTACTTCAGACAAAGAAGAATAGTGTTCCCTAGGAGTTAGGAAACAAATGAGGTGAGTCCTACAATTGCTACAGCTTTGAGATTACCTTGAGAGATTTTCCAGGCCATTGTGCAGGAAAGGTCTAGCCAAGTGAATCTTGGTAGATTGCTAGAGTCGAGGAAAGAAAGTATTCAGAAGAGTGTTTTCTCAGTAGCAGAAAATAATTAGCCCTGGGAGGCCTTGGGTGGCTCAGTTGGTTGGGTGTCTGACTCTTTATTTTGGCTCAGGTAACTCAGGTAATGATCTCGCAGTTCATGGGATTGAGCCCTATGTTGGGCTTTGTGCCGGCAGTGTGGAGTCTGCTTGGGATCCTCTCTCTCTCCCTCTCTCTCTGCCTCTCCCTGCTCACATGCGTGCTCTCTCTCTCAAAATAATTGAACATTAAAAAAAGAGAAAATAATTAGCCTTAGACTAAACAGGGCTTTTGTCCTGCATAACAAATCACAAAAAGCAGGGCCTGAAGAGATCAAACTATTTCCAAATTATCTGTGCCAAAACAAAGCTCAAGCATATTTATGGGAACATAAAAATACCCAGCACCCAACAAGGCAAAATTCACAATGTCTGGCAACCAATCAAATAGGCTGGAAAAGAAGCAGGAAAATATAACCAAAAATGAGGAGAAAAATCAATCAAAGCAGACTTAGAATTGACACAGAAGTTAGAATTAGCAGATAAGCATATTTAAACAGCTTTTGTAACTGTACTTCACATGTTTGAAAAGTTAGGTACAGATGTAGAAGATAATTGTTTTAAAGGCCCATATCAGACTTTTCTACATGAAAACTACACTATGGAATGTTTAAAAAGATACACTGGATGAAATTAAACACAGAAGAGACACTGCAAAAGAGAAGATTACTGAGTTTGAAGAGATAGTAATAGAAACTATTCAAAACAAAACACAGTGAGAAAAATGAATTTTTAAAAAATGATATCAGTGAGCTGTGTACAATTTCAAGTGGCTTAATATAGGTATAACTGGAGTCCTTGAAGGAGAGAAGAGAATGGTGTGGGAAAGAAGAGATATTTGAATAAATCATGGCCAAAATTTTTCCAAATTTGATGGAACTATAAACCATAGTTCTAAAAAGTTTAATGAACCCAAGCACAAGAAAAGAACTACAACAAGGTATATAGTCAAATTGCCCTAAACCAGTTGTAAAGGGGAAAACTTTTAAAACAGACAGAGGGGAGGGGGAAAAAAAAGGCTTGTTACATACTGGACGTATCTTTCATCTACCCCTAATCCATGTGATTTTCTCACTGGAAACAAGGCAAGCAAGCAAAACAATGGAGAAACATCTTTAAAGTACTATAAGAAAAAAAAAACTGTCAATCTAGAATTTTATACAGCAAAAATATAGTGAACTCACTTATCATTCCCAGAAGTTTAATCATGACTCCTTATAAATCTTCCTTCCTGCCAGTCCCTGCCACTCCCTCCCCATGGATCCTCAGGCTATCACTGACCCTCTCTCTGCCACTATAGATTAGTTTGCACATTCTAGAACTTTATATATATAAATATAATCATATTCTATGCATGCTTTTTGTCTGAGTTATTTCACTTGGCATAATTTTTTTTCAGGTTTTTCCATGTTGTTCTGTGTGTCCAGTTCACTCTCTTTTCACTGCTGAGTGGTATTCCATTTTATAAATTTACCACTATGTAGGACACTTTGAGTTGTTTCACTTTGGGCTATTACAAATAAAGCTACTGTAAACATTCCTGTATGGCACATGCCTTCCTTTAAGTGGAATAAATACTGGGGGTAAAATGGCTACATTGTATGGTAAGTATATATTTACCATTTTATGAAACAGCCAACCTATTTTTGAAAATTTCTTTCTGAAAAATTTTTTAAATGTTTTATTTATTTTTGAGAGAGAGAGAAAGAGAGAAAGAGAGAGATAGTGTTAGCAGGAGGGTCAGAGAGAGAGGGAGATACAGAATCTGAAGCAGCCTTCAGGCTCTGAGCTAGCTGTCAGCACACAACCTGATGCGGGGCTCGAACCCATGAACCATGAGATCATGACCTGAGCCAGTCAGACGCTTAACCGACTGAGCCACCCAGGCATCCCGGTTTTTGAAAATTTGTTAATGACCTAGTGAGGTAAAAATAATTACTCCTCTCTTTGAGATGAGAAAATTGAGTCTCAAAGATATCATGATGCTTTGTTCAATGCTACTCAGCCAGTGAGTAGTAAAATAAAAAAAATAAACTATGCTTTCCCAACTCTACACTTAGAGAAACTTCATAAGCCCCTAAAAATCTCACCACTTATCTTACCAGGATTGATACATTGTTATGAGAGAAGCAAGAGCTTGGAGACCTACTGTTAGGACCATGCTTCAAAAATTTATTCCATGAAACTTTAGTCTACAGGATGATGGGTGACACAAGGCTTTCGCAGTCAAGGAAGTTTGGGAAGACTGAACCCATTAGCCACCAACTCATGCAATTCATCATTCACACTGGAATATGAAGGAGATAAGAAATTCCATACTAACAAAAACCATTTTTTTAATGCAGTATTTCCTAACCATTTTTGAATGTAGAACTTTTTTTGGCCTGCAACTTTTAACACCTAGAGCTTTTAACTTTTAACGGGATATTATAAACTTTTAACATAAAATAGTATGATAATAAAATTGTGCTAGAGATAACAAAATTAGAGTTAGGACTTACCAGTTAGAATAACAGTAGAGTCTTTTTTGCCTGGCTTTTCAGGCATCATGAAAGAAATAAGTAGAGCCACAAGTCTCGGAGAAGTAAAACTCTTGCAACCAGGCATCAAAGCGAGGTTTCTGCAGTGATCACCTAGACATCAAAATTACAAAAAATTATTTTTATACTGACTCAAAATTGATTGGGGCTTTTTAATTTCAAGCTGAGTTATTCTTTGGCATTTTGAACTTCCCTAAGAGAAACAAAATTATTACACCTAAGCCACTCAGAGTTGAACAAACTGTCCAAACAGTAAGAACATGTCTTCTCTTGGATCCTACAGATTATGGGGGGGACTCGTGCATTAAGTAAAGTGGAAAGAGTCACGAACAATTTGTTGACCTCAATGGCTTTTTCTCTGCAGGAACCAAATTCTATTAAAAACTAATCCAGGCCATATTTATGCTTTAGGGAAAAGACACCACATTTTTATTTAGACTGCATGGGTTGCCTCTTGAAGCTGTCATTATCCTTGTTTTGACTGTGTTTTGTTTGTTTGTTTGTTTGTTTGTTTGTTAAAAGAATTTGCCCCAAATCAAAATGGAGAGCATTGCAAAATCCAGAAAGAATTAGTTTATCTGTTCTTCCTGTCCACCCACACTGTCAGGACTTTACAGGGTGATGGAGAGCCAGGCAGCAGGGCAGCAGAAGGCTGTGGAGAAAGAACCTCTCTGTGCAGGTTATTCTTTATCCGCCCCTTCAGAGCCANGTCCTTGTTTTGACTGTGTTTTGTTTGTTTGTTTGTTTGTTTGTTAAAAGAATTTGCCCCAAATCAAAATGGAGAGCATTGCAAAATCCAGAAAGAATTAGTTTATCTGTTCTTCCTGTCCACCCACACTGTCAGGACTTTACAGGGTGATGGAGAGCCAGGCAGCAGGGCAGCAGAAGGCTGTGGAGAAAGAACCTCTCTGTGCAGGTTATTCTTTATCCGCCCCTTCAGAGCCACTCTCTGGGTTCTGCAGCCTGCCCTGTGTCCATGGAGGATGACTTCCAGGGACTCCATCACTTTTGTTTCCTCTCCCTCTGGTTCCTGATGGGATCGGCCAATGGGGAATGCCAACAAGGTACAAAATCCTGACCCCTTCTGCCACCCCTGTGCACCCTCCTCCCCGGCAGTGCTCCAGGCAGTACTGCTTCCTTTCCCCTCACCATGCTCCTGGCAGGCGACCACCCTCCCACACGCCTTCCTCCCTGTCCCTTCAGGCTTAGGGATGGCAATGGCTTCCCAGTGTTGCTTATCCTATGGTGCCTCGTCATTCCTTATCTTTTTTTCTCTTGACCCTGGTCCTACCTCTGCCAATAGTTCCTTTATTAAATTTCACCGGTTTCACTTTGAGTGTACCCAACTGTTTCCTGCCTGTATTTTGACACGTACTCCTGTCCTGATGCTAAAATTCTCACTAAATTTCTCAATATCATGCTATGCTTAAAAGTTGTGATATGATGTCTTTTCAAATTAGATGTCCTGCTTTGAAAGGAGCATTTAAAACATTTTTTAAAGTTTTATTTATTTATTTTTGAGAGAGAGAGAGAGAGAGAGAGAGATACACCAAGCAGGGAGTAGGGGAGGGCAAAGAGAGAGAGTGTCCCAAATAGGCTCTGCCCTATCAGCATGGAGCCAGACATGGGGCTCAATCTCATGAACGGAACTGTGAGATCATGACTTGAGCCAAAATCAAGGGTGAAGTTATTTCATACTAAAATGGTGAATCCTAACTCCTTCTCAGTGGGTTTTGGAAAAGCATTTTAGCTACTTAGACTGGCTGTCAAAAGTGTATCTCATCTCTTAACAAAGTGTGTCCATAAAAAGTTCTAAGACAGGCCGGCCCCAATCCAGGCCATCCTCTCACCCCTACCCAGGCCTGTGACTCCTCTGGATAAAGGACAGTCTGTTTGCTTCCCTGTTTCTGAACCACATCTGCTAAACTGGGACAAGTCAGAGGAGCTGGTGGTCTGACACTCCACAACTCCTTCCAATTCTTCTTTTCTGTTTCGGCCCCTATTCTCTTGTCCACCGATTTCCATTTTGCGTCAAAATGGCTTGTTTTCCTTTTCACTTCCCTTGTTCCTCTTGTCACTTGATGACCTAAATGCCAAGGCTATAAGTTTCAACCACGTGCCAGGTGCATAACACTAATGTGTAGATAATGACAGCTAAAGTTTTCAAGTATGCAAATATATTAATTTTAAAAAATATATTTGAGTGAATTCAAGGTTATGCCTTCAAATAACATAACTTTCAATCATCTAAAATCCATAATGCTTTCTTGAGTGGGAAGAAAAGATGTGGAATTACCACTAATGTATCACAAATTAAGCATCACTGGCAGTCTTGTCTATCCATTACCGATGTACAGTTAATAGCCCTGGCCATTACAAATAATTGTAGTGCTTTATTTCTGCACGCAGAAAAAATTGTTTTTGCTTCATTAAAATCTGGGCATGCCTTTGAGAATGTCACATATTTAAATGTCATCCATCAAGTGGATTGTAGAACAAAAAAGGTTGAGCACAGCTGCTCCAGGGAACAACTAAGACAAATCCCATTACTGTAGGAAATCCCCAGTGGAAGCCTCGGTATTATTTGAGAGAGAAATTCTCTATTGTAATAATTACATTACTATATACATGATCTTGAACGGATCCTGTCTTACCTGCTAAAGATCATTTCTCCATCTTCCCCCATCAACATCTGTTTCTGAAATACATTTTTTTTCCTATAGCATCTGAAAAAATTTCATACAGTCTAAGGTTGTTAACTAGCCCCATTTTGCTTCATTCTTACTTTTTCTCAAGTGGAACAGAGTAAATCACCATTTCCTGTCATTTTTCAAAATAATTTCTACCCCCAATGTGGGGTTCAAACTCAGGACCCCAAGATCAAGAGGCACATGCAATACTGACTGGGCCATACAGGTGCCCCACCCTATTTTCAGTCTTTTGAATTCATCAGTCCAGACTTTCTGATGTTGACACATAATTGTTTGAACATAATGTATGTATGTTTGCATTCATTTTTTTTCAAGCAAAAACTAAAATCAATTTAATGGGACCCAGTATTAAGATGCTAGTCTGTGTCTGCATCCATTGTGCAAAGGATTATGCTAACAAAGACTAGACACACAAATGGTTCTTCTCTTGTGGACCGGGGAACTGAGCCTTTTGTTGTCGTTTGAGATCTTAGATTAATGCTTCTCACTCCACCCTTGATTTTAGTGGCTTTGCCATCTCTAAAGAACAGGTGAAGGAAAAGTTACAAATAAACAAGGGGAGATAGACTTTGGCCTTATTTTACATAATCATCTAAGTATGTGTCAACTCAGAACACATAATTAATTTGTTTTTAAATGCTACATTTAGACTATTAAATGTTTCATTTTCACAGGGAGACTATTCTCTTCCTATTCAAGAGGAACCCTCAAATCTCAAGTTGAAAAGTATTCATGCAAATGGTTTCCCAACTTGAGTGTGTGATTTTGTTTTTGCCACAGAGGAAACATGAGGTGCTACAGTTCTGAGCAGGATTTGATAGGGTCTGCCTTGACTGGCTGCAGCAGAGGCCTGGGAAAAGCCCGCCCTATAAGGAAGGCCCTGGCTGGGGAAGGGCAGTTAAGTGGGCTCCGTTGAGCAGCAGACTCTGGGAAGGGTCTAGCATAGCAGGCACACACAGAACACTGTGTCCAGTGGGTCACATTACCGATTGGACGTGGTTGATGAGAATAGCCACTCCCATCAGAGAGGGCCAAAAGAGCATGTCCCCATAAGAGCACAGATAGGAAAATAAGGAAGAAACAAGTTTCACAGAGCTACACACCAGGCTGGGAGCACAGAGCACAGGAATACTATGTTCCAGCAGCTAGAACCCGGGGGGTATTGATAAGAAAAAGGCAGGGCCAGCCCTAAAAGTACTGACACCAGGTGAAAGAAAAAAGAGACCTATTTGCGGAACTGGGTGAAAACTGGGAATTGGGGCTCAGAAATGGATCCTGTTATCAAAGTGGGACACAAGGGCTGAGCAAGGGCAAAAGTAAAGCTAGCAATGCAAAATCCAGAGTTTCACAACAGGCCTCATCATTTCCTTCTACTAAAGTCTGACTTGATCCTAAAAGGGAGGGCTCAGAAACTTCTTCCTCAATGCTTAAAAAAAATTTAGTCTCTGACATGGTCTTTGACACATAATATTAGTCAGGATTCCTGATGGCAAGTGGCAGAAACCCAATTAAAATTAGATTTAGGGGCGCCTGGGTGGCTCAGTCAAGTCGAGCATCAAACTCTTGATTTGGCTCAGGTGGTGATCTCACAGTTTATGAGATTGAGCCCACGTTAGGCTCTGTGCTGACAGTGCAGAGCCTGCTTGGGATTCTCTCTCTCCCTCTCTCTCTGCCACTCCCTTGCTCACAGGTGCATTCTCTCTCAAAATAAATAAATAAACTTTAAAATAAAATAAAATAAAATTAGCTTTAAGCAACCACAATAAAAAGAATTTATTGGTTCATGTAACTAGAAAGCACAAGGGTAGATCTGACAATTATGAACATGTTAGATCCAGGGGCTTCAATACTCCCTCAGATTCTTCTCCAATCTTTCACTTCTACTTGTCCCTACCTAGTGGTGGGTGAATAGATGTTGTAGCAACTAGATCTCTGAAGAAAGTTTATTGCAAATGTTACTAATATAAAGGAGGCATAGCATGACTTATGAATAACAGTAAAATATATAATACTCTTTACATAAATTTGATATAGCTAATTTATTCTCATAGAGTGCTTTTGTTGATTTTTGCCAAACTCTGACATCTGTAGCCAAATGTGGTTGTTTTTAAGTATGTGTATAACTCTGACCTAAATGTTAGCTAATATTTTCATTTACAGGAAAGATAACGCTGTAAACTAAATTGTATCCCTCACAAATTAATGTGTTGAAGCCTGTTATGGACTGAATGTTTGTGTTCCTCCAAAATGCATATGTTGAAGTCCTAACCTTCAGTGTGATAGTATGGGGGAGGGGGGGGGCTTTGGGAGGTTATTAGGCTGCGATGAGGTCATGAAGGTGAGATCTTCATGATGGATTAATGTTCTTTTAAGAACAGAAAAAGACCAGAGTGTGCTCTCTCTCCCCTCCACCTGAACCTGCCTCCACCATGTGAGGACACACAGGAGGGTAGCCATCTGAAGCTAGGAAGGGGAACCTCATCAGGCTGGTACTTTGATCTCAGACTTCCAGCTTCCAGAACTCAGAGAAAAAGAAAGCCCATTGTTTAAGTCACCAGTCTAAGGTATTTTATTTCAGCAGCCTGAAGAGACTAAGACAAACCTAGGCACCACTGTGACTATATTTGGAGATAGGGCTTGTAAGAGGTAATTAAATTTAATGAGGTCATAGGAGTAAGGTGCTAATCCTATGGGATTGGTGGCCTTACAAGAAAAGTAAGAGAGAGATCTCTCTCTTTCTGCATGTGGACAGACAAGGGATCATGTGAGCACACAGCAGGATGCAGGCTGCCTAGAACCCAAGAGGCCTCAGAACAAAACCTATGTTTCTAGAACACTGATCTGGGACTTCCCAACATCCAGAACCATGAGAAATAAATTTCTGTTGTTTAAGCCACACAGTCTATGGTATTTTGTTTGGCAGCTCAAGCCAACTAATCCAGACAAGAAAGATAAAAGGGAAACAATAAATACATATGTGAGAACTTCAATCTTTTTGCATCAACTGACTTCTTTGCTGAATATGATTATAGTTTTTGAATAATATTTCCTCTTTTCTGTGTGCTATTTTTAATGTAACATCTTTAGAATGAAACACCTTTATGTTTAATCTGCATAACATTTTCTTTATAATTTTGTTAAATCTAAAAACAGAATTAGCAAACTATGCTTTGTGGTCCTAATCTGGCCTGCTGCTTGTTTTTTTTAAATAAAGTTTTATTGGAACACAGCCATGTTTGTTTATGTAGTGTCTATAACTGCTTTTGCACAGAATTGACTCAAGTAAGTAGTTCTGACAGACAATACAGTCTGTAAAGCGTGAAATGCTTACTGTTTTGTCATTTACAGAAAATATTTGCTAACTTCTGGTCTAGAAAATAAACAGAACAATAAATTAAGCCTTGGTTTGTAGTGTGTGTCAGCTTCTATAATGTAAATACTCCCAGCATGGCTGATTTCAACCTACTGGTATAAATGTCATTGAGAAGAGATGTGCAAAAAATAGTTGTGATAAATTAAAAACTGCTATAAATGAGTTGCATAATAAAATGGAGGCAGCCACTGCACAGACTGAAGAGGCAGAGAGGAGAATAGTTGGATTAGAAGACACAATTATAGAAAAAGAGGAAGCTGAGAAAAAGAGAGATAAATTGATCCAGGAACATGAAAGGAGAATTCGAGAACTGAGTGATGCAATCAAATGGAACAATATCCCTAGCATAGGAATTCTAGAAGAAGAAGAGAGAGAAAAAAGGGGCGGAAGGGATATCTGAACAAATTATAGCTGAGACCTTCCCCAGTCTGGAGAAGGAAACAGATATTGAAATCCAAGAGGCACAGAGAACTCCCCTCAGACATAACTTGAATCAGCCTTCTGCACAACATATCATAGTGAAACTGGCAAAACATAAGGATAAAGAGAGAATTCTGAAAGCAGCTAGGGAGAAAAGGGCCCTAACATACAAAGGGAGACATATCAGGGTGGGTGCAGACTGATCTACTGAAACTTGGCAGGCCAGGAAAGTGGCAGGAAATCTTCAATGTGATGAACAGAAAAAAAGATATGCAGCCAAGAATCCTTTATCCAGCAAGTCTGCCATTCAGAATAAAAGGAGAAATAAAGCTTTTCCCAAACAAACAAAAATTGAAGGAATTCATCAGCACTAAACCAGCCCTACAAGAGATCCTACGGGGGACTCTATGAGGAAAGTGTTGCAAGGAACACAAGGTACCAGAGACACCACTACAAGCATGAATCCTATAGAGAGAACACAATGACTCTAAACCTATATTTTTCAATAATAACACTGAATGTAAATGGACTAAATGCTCCAATTAAAAGCATAGGGCATCAGAATGGATAAAAAAACCAAAATCCATCTATTTGCTGTCTACAAGAGACTCATTTTAGACCTGAGGACACCTTAAGTTTGAAAGTAAGGGGATGGAGAACTATCTACCATGGTTCTGGAAGTCAAGAGAAGAGATGTGCAGTAACACACCATTATATAATATTTCTATCAATAGCCATAAATAACCTTGAGAGCATAGATAATAATAAAATGTAGTAAAATAATTAGGAAATTGTGAGTTTTAGATATGTTTTCCCCTTGTATACATTACCATGTATTACTTTTACCTAATGGTAAGTTCATGTCATTTGTTTTTTAATAGTGGCTATCTTTAATGACTGGCTCACAAATTTCACAAAAGCTTAACAATTGGCTCTCACAGGCCAGTTTGAGCTGGTTCCTGCACACCCTTATCTGCTTCTTTCAGCACACTGACTGACCTCACTCTCTACTTCTGGCAACAGACTCCTGATGGCTAGAAGCTTAGCAGCTGGCTTCCCCAAGCCCACATCTTACAGCCTATCATAACAAAGACGTGAAACTTTTGACCCTGCAGCATATAAATCACATTAGTCCTTGGACCAACCACTTTGGCTAGAAGAGGAGGGAGGGTACAATGACAGATAATCTCACTAAGATCAGATGGAACGAGGGAGGAATTGTTCCTTTCTTATAAAAAGTGGTTCTAGACAAATAGAAAGAAACAAAAATTAGTTCCTTGCAATCCTACTTGCTTTATTCCAAAGCAATTGGAATTGCTTGTCAATGTTGAATGTGGTTCCAAGAATTAAATACAACACCTGACTGAGTTATATTCAGGAGAAAGCACAATTGAGAGAAGTACTGCCCTCGATGTGTTCATCATTATTCCACTAATGCAGCCTTAAAATGCACCCTCTCAAAATTTATTAACTCTTTTAATCTGGTTCATGTTGACACTTTAATCAATGAAAACACCCAACAGTTTTCTTTTTTTTTTTTTTACAAATAGTTTATTGTCAAATTAGTTTCCACATAACACTCAGTGCTCATCCCCACAAGTGTCCTCCTCCATGCCCATCCCCCCCCCACATCCATCAGTCCTCAGTTTTTGTCAGCATTCAAGAGTCTCTCATGGTTTGCCTCTCTCCCTTTCCCCCACCATTTCCGCCCTTCTTCTCCCGCTTGTTCCTCCGTCAAGTTCCTCCTAATCCTCCTATACGTGCAAACATATGATATTTGTCCTTCTCTGCCTGACTTATTTCGCTCAGCAGAACACCCTCAAGGTCCATCCATGTTGCTACACATGGCCAGATTTCATTGTTTCTCATTGCCATGTAGTATTCCATGGTATAGATAAACCACATCTTCTTGATCCATTCGTCTGTTGATGGACACTTAGGCTCTTTCCATGTTTTAGCTATTGTGGAGAGTGCTGCTATGAACATTGGGGTACATGTGCTCCTATGCCTCAGCATTCTGTATCCCTACCCAACAGTTTTCTTGAGACCTGCTCTTAAAGGTAGTTTCCCCACTANTCATGATGGATTAATGTTCTTTTAAGAACAGAAAAAGACCAGAGTGTGCTCTCTCTCCCCTCCACCTGAACCTGCCTCCACCATGTGAGGACACACAGGAGGGTAGCCATCTGAAGCTAGGAAGGGGAACCTCATCAGGCTGGTACTTTGATCTCAGACTTCCAGCTTCCAGAACTCAGAGAAAAAGAAAGCCCATTGTTTAAGTCACCAGTCTAAGGTATTTTATTTCAGCAGCCTGAAGAGACTAAGACAAACCTAGGCACCACTGTGACTATATTTGGAGATAGGGCTTGTAAGAGGTAATTAAATTTAATGAGGTCATAGGAGTAAGGTGCTAATCCTATGGGATTGGTGGCCTTACAAGAAAAGTAAGAGAGAGATCTCTCTCTTTCTGCATGTGGACAGACAAGGGATCATGTGAGCACACAGCAGGATGCAGGCTGCCTAGAACCCAAGAGGCCTCAGAACAAAACCTATGTTTCTAGAACACTGATCTGGGACTTCCCAACATCCAGAACCATGAGAAATAAATTTCTGTTGTTTAAGCCACACAGTCTATGGTATTTTGTTTGGCAGCTCAAGCCAACTAATCCAGACAAGAAAGATAAAAGGGAAACAATAAATACATATGTGAGAACTTCAATCTTTTTGCATCAACTGACTTCTTTGCTGAATATGATTATAGTTTTTGAATAATATTTCCTCTTTTCTGTGTGCTATTTTTAATGTAACATCTTTAGAATGAAACACCTTTATGTTTAATCTGCATAACATTTTCTTTATAATTTTGTTAAATCTAAAAACAGAATTAGCAAACTATGCTTTGTGGTCCTAATCTGGCCTGCTGCTTGTTTTTTTTAAATAAAGTTTTATTGGAACACAGCCATGTTTGTTTATGTAGTGTCTATAACTGCTTTTGCACAGAATTGACTCAAGTAAGTAGTTCTGACAGACAATACAGTCTGTAAAGCGTGAAATGCTTACTGTTTTGTCATTTACAGAAAATATTTGCTAACTTCTGGTCTAGAAAATAAACAGAACAATAAATTAAGCCTTGGTTTGTAGTGTGTGTCAGCTTCTATAATGTAAATACTCCCAGCATGGCTGATTTCAACCTACTGGTATAAATGTCATTGAGAAGAGATGTGCAAAAAATAGTTGTGATAAATTAAAAACTGCTATAAATGAGTTGCATAATAAAATGGAGGCAGCCACTGCACAGACTGAAGAGGCAGAGAGGAGAATAGTTGGATTAGAAGACACAATTATAGAAAAAGAGGAAGCTGAGAAAAAGAGAGATAAATTGATCCAGGAACATGAAAGGAGAATTCGAGAACTGAGTGATGCAATCAAATGGAACAATATCCCTAGCATAGGAATTCTAGAAGAAGAAGAGAGAGAAAAAAGGGGCGGAAGGGATATCTGAACAAATTATAGCTGAGACCTTCCCCAGTCTGGAGAAGGAAACAGATATTGAAATCCAAGAGGCACAGAGAACTCCCCTCAGACATAACTTGAATCAGCCTTCTGCACAACATATCATAGTGAAACTGGCAAAACATAAGGATAAAGAGAGAATTCTGAAAGCAGCTAGGGAGAAAAGGGCCCTAACATACAAAGGGAGACATATCAGGGTGGGTGCAGACTGATCTACTGAAACTTGGCAGGCCAGGAAAGTGGCAGGAAATCTTCAATGTGATGAACAGAAAAAAAGATATGCAGCCAAGAATCCTTTATCCAGCAAGTCTGCCATTCAGAATAAAAGGAGAAATAAAGCTTTTCCCAAACAAACAAAAATTGAAGGAATTCATCAGCACTAAACCAGCCCTACAAGAGATCCTACGGGGGACTCTATGAGGAAAGTGTTGCAAGGAACACAAGGTACCAGAGACACCACTACAAGCATGAATCCTATAGAGAGAACACAATGACTCTAAACCTATATTTTTCAATAATAACACTGAATGTAAATGGACTAAATGCTCCAATTAAAAGCATAGGGCATCAGAATGGATAAAAAAACCAAAATCCATCTATTTGCTGTCTACAAGAGACTCATTTTAGACCTGAGGACACCTTAAGTTTGAAAGTAAGGGGATGGAGAACTATCTACCATGGTTCTGGAAGTCAAGAGAAGAGATGTGCAGTAACACACCATTATATAATATTTCTATCAATAGCCATAAATAACCTTGAGAGCATAGATAATAATAAAATGTAGTAAAATAATTAGGAAATTGTGAGTTTTAGATATGTTTTCCCCTTGTATACATTACCATGTATTACTTTTACCTAATGGTAAGTTCATGTCATTTGTTTTTTAATAGTGGCTATCTTTAATGACTGGCTCACAAATTTCACAAAAGCTTAACAATTGGCTCTCACAGGCCAGTTTGAGCTGGTTCCTGCACACCCTTATCTGCTTCTTTCAGCACACTGACTGACCTCACTCTCTACTTCTGGCAACAGACTCCTGATGGCTAGAAGCTTAGCAGCTGGCTTCCCCAAGCCCACATCTTACAGCCTATCATAACAAAGACGTGAAACTTTTGACCCTGCAGCACATAAATCACATTAGTCCTTGGACCAACCACTTTGGCTAGAAGAGGAGGGAGGGTACAATGACAGATAATCTCACTAAGATCAGATGGAACGAGGGAGGAATTGTTCCTTTCTTATAAAAAGTGGTTCTAGACAAATAGAAAGAAACCAAAATTAGTTCCTTGCAATCCTACTTGCTTTATTCCAAAGCAATTGGAATTGCTTGTCAATGTTGAATGTGGTTCCAAGAATTAAATACAACACCTGACTGAGTTATATTCAGGAGAAAGCACAATTGAGAGAAGTACTGCCCTCGATGTGTTCATCATTATTCCACTAATGCAGCCTTAAAATGCACCCTCTCAAAATTTATTAACTCTTTTAATCTGGTTCATGTTGACACTTTAATCAATGAAAACACCCAACAGTTTTCTTTTTTTTTTTTTTACAAATAGTTTATTGTCAAATTAGTTTCCACATAACACTCAGTGCTCATCCCCACAAGTGTCCTCCTCCATGCCCATCCCCCCCCCACATCCATCAGTCCTCAGTTTTTGTCAGCATTCAAGAGTCTCTCATGGTTTGCCTCTCTCCCTTTCCCCCACCATTTCCGCCCTTCTTCTCCCGCTTGTTCCTCCGTCAAGTTCCTCCTAATCCTCCTATACGTGCAAACATATGATATTTGTCCTTCTCTGCCTGACTTATTTCGCTCAGCAGAACACCCTCAAGGTCCATCCATGTTGCTACACATGGCCAGATTTCATTGTTTCTCATTGCCATGTAGTATTCCATGGTATAGATAAACCACATCTTCTTGATCCATTCGTCTGTTGATGGACACTTAGGCTCTTTCCATGTTTTAGCTATTGTGGAGAGTGCTGCTATGAACATTGGGGTACATGTGCTCCTATGCCTCAGCATTCTGTATCCCTACCCAACAGTTTTCTTGAGACCTGCTCTTAAAGGTAGTTTCCCCATGATCCGGATTTGTAAAAATTGACCTTTTTTAGTCTCAGAGTGGGAATTCTCATTTCTTTCCTCAGTTGTTATTTATTTCAACCCACTTTATCAATCAGTTGAGATACTGAGATATAATATTTGATTCTGTTGTTTGGTATATTATCTATTCCCATCAGCTTTATTTTGCTTCCATATTACAATTATTTATGATTTTCATGTCTTCATTCTAGTCATTTTTTAAATTAATTTATTTATTTTGGGGGAGGTGAGGGGTAGACAGAGAGGGAGAGACAGAATCCCAAGCAGGCTCTGCGCTGTTCCATGAGCCCAGCTCAGAGCTTGAACTCACAAACCATGACCTGAGCCAAATTCAAGAATCAGATGCTTAACCTACTGATACATCCAGGCACCACCTTGCTGATGAGGGAAGGGCACAAGATACCAAGAACTTTACAGGGAAAATATGACAATTATTGTGTCAAACCAGCGTCATGCCCCATCAGGTTGTACAGGCTGATTCTTGCTAGACTTTCAAGATGTGGCATTTGTTTAGGTGCCCTTGACTTTGTGTCTTGGCTTGCATCTTTTTCACATGGCCTTTCCATGTCAGATATCCTCAGAGTGCTTAAGTTCCCTCATTGCTCTCTATGGCTGCTTCCCCATTTTCTTCCCACTCGAGATGATTTCTGATTACTTTGACAGCACTTTGCCTTGTACAGCCTCCCATCCCTCTTCAGTCAAATTCCTTCTTAGCCTCAGACAATGGATCATACATGCATTTCCCTTGAACATTCTATAAGCTGCTTGCTCCATGCCTTGGGGAATGCTTAGCCACTCACAACTCCTCTCCTTTCACATTGAAGGGAGACTCCCATCACTTCCCTATCCCTGAGCAGTCCTTCACAGTGACTAGAGGTACAGCCAATGTAGCTGTTGTCCTCAACATTTTCCCTACCCTACCAGAGGATAGATTGTCAGCAAGCTAGCTAAGGATTTATTAGATACTCCTTTTTAGGTAGAACAGTATGTCTAGAAGAAGTATGATACTTTCCAGCTTTCCATTACTAAATACAGCTGAGATGTCCTTTTGAATTTCATACAGGGTTTGATACTTTCTTGACGTATCTCTTTTCATTGGATGCTTCTTTGAACTAGAAAAAAATCCCTTCCAATACCTTATTCCAACTGACAGTTCTATTCTTTGGGACTTCATAATACCAATGGTGTTATATTTACTTTTCTCTGTGAAAGATCATATTCATTTTATCTATTACCTATGTTCTATGAAACTTACTTGTCTTTACATTACCTGCATTAATCAGAGTGCCTGACACATGGTAAACTGTCAATAAAGGTAAGCTGAATAAAAACAAGTAGGTAGAAACACATACAAAGCCTTACATAATTTTTAAATGTTTTTTAAATTTATTTTTGAGAGAGAAAGAGACAGCGTGAGCGGGGGAGGGTCAGAGAGAGAGGGAGACACAGAATCCGAAGACAGGCTCCAGGCTCTGAGCTAGCTGGCAGCACAGAGCCAGACACAGGGCTCGAACCCATGAACCGTGAGATCATGACTTGAGCTGAAGTCGGACGCTTAACCGACTGAGCCACCCAGGCACTCCCTTAAATAATTTTTAAGACACTTTCTCCAGATGTATTTTTTGGACAATCATTGGGCTCTTTCTTTGCTATTATTCTTTTCTCTGTATAACAGGGGCTTACATTTTATGGGTTTATAGTTTCTGGAGCTTGAGTCTGCAGTCCTAATATGTGCCTATGGACTAACTAGGATTCAGAATTGCCTTCTTGCTCCCTCTCAAAAAACAATATAACATTGAGATTCAGATAGTGCTAGAGAAAATCACAGTGAAATTTCCTTATAAAACACCCAAAGAACCAGATTCCATGATTCCTTTAAAACAAAGGTCATTCTTTGTATTATTTGAAGCTTAACATGAGAGACGTGCCTGCTTTTCAGGAGGCTGTCTTGCATATTTTGGCCTGAAAGAAATAGTAAGGAAGAGAAGAAAGAAAAATTTGAAGATGCAAAGGTTTTATTCTAAAATATGAATAAGTCACTGTGGACAGTGTTCCTAAGAGAAAGCTAGAAGCAGCTTTTATAGGAAAATCAACAAAAACCTAATTGAAGATTCAGGAAGAGTTGATTGCTTCCACCTAGATAAAGAAAAATGACATTGCAATGCAGAATAGGACAGCTATTATTTTAGGTTCAGAAAAGAGTAAGTCAGAGAGGAAACATAGTAGTTTAAAATCAATTGAAGAAGGAAAGAAGGACTGAAAGGAATAGTGGAACTATACCAAGTATTTGGTCAAAAGATCATGTTAAGAACAGTGTTTGTGAACAGGACACATTTTTTTTTCTTGTTCCTTATCAGTGAACAGTATCTTTTAGAGTTACATATTTTTACACACTAATTTTCTAGGAAAGCATTTGATCTCAGAGCAAATAAATTACTGGAAATACTTCTAAGAATCAGAGTGAACTTCCAAGTTCTCAAATGAAGAAATGGCATCATTTGTGCCCATGAGTAAATTTCATCTGTTAATGATGATATGGTCTGATGATATGGTTAATGATGATATTAGTCCTGTTTTCAATAATTTCCCTTTCCCATCACGATGTCCACGGATATTGACAAAGCTCAGTCCTTGGCTTATTCCTCTTCCTTCCTGATGCACTTTCTTTGAGGTCTCCTTGTTGCCTGCAAACTTCATCACCCCACCAAAAAGTGATACCCAAGTCTTTATCTCTAGTCCGGACTCATGCCCACCACTTCCACCCCTATGATGTTGTTGTTGGATATTTCCCACTTCTACATCACTCTGTGAATTCAGACTTTTCAGTCAAACTCACATCACATCTCTCCATCCACTACCTATGGCTGTCCTTTGGCAGGTAAGGGGAGACACTGGAAAGTTAATTGGTAAACATGGGGCAGATAGAAGACATTGCCACATTCAGATAGGGACATAAATAACAGATGTAAGAATGTTCTCTCTGCTTGAGGACTGCCTGTTCTGACCTTTGATCCCGAGTCTTGGTGCTATTTTTTCCTCATAACTCTGACCTGGTGGGTTGCTTTTTTTACTTTGAGTTCTTAAAACTCCTTGAGCTGATTAGTCTCATCCTGTCTGTTAATTTTTCACTTTGCTCATAAGTCAGTATGCTACCATTAAAGAAAAAGAGAGAATATATTATATATTGTGTGTATATTCACAGAATATTTCTTTTTTTAAAATTTATTTTATTTTATTTTTGAGAGATAGAGACAGAGCATGAGCAGGGGAGGGACAGAGAGAGAAGGAGACACAGAATCTGAAGCAGGCTCCAGGCTCTGAGCTAGCTGTCAGCACAGAGCCCGACGCAGGGCTCGAACCCATGAACCATGAGCTCATGACCTAAGCCAAAATCAGACGCTTAACTGACTGAGCCACCCAGGCGCCCCAAATTCACAGAATATTTCAAGAAGTACACACAAGAAATTAGTAAAATGTGTTGAATCTAAGCAGAGATATTAGGTAGTTAGGGGCAAGGAAAGAAGACTTACTTGTCATTTAAACCCTATTATAGATATTAAGGTGTTGTAGTTCTCCTTTCCATCTTCCTTCTCCTCCTCCTCCCCCTCATCCTTCTCCTACTTCTCCTTCCCCCTCCTCCAACTCCTCCTTCTTCCACTTACATGCATCATACACTTTTATTTTTTTTTACTTTTTTAAAATTTTATTTTTATTTTTTTCTTTCATAGTTTATTGTCAAGTTGGTTTCCATATAACACCCAGTGCTCATCCCAACAAGCGCCCTCCTCCATGCCCATCACAGCCCTTCCCCTCCCCCACACCCCCATCAGCCCTCAGTTTGTTCTCAATATTCAAGAGTTCTCAGCATCATGTACTTTTAAAATTAAATGAAAAATGATGTGCCCTATTGTCAAACAGTCATTCTTTGTTCAGTTAGAAAATAACAAGTATCTACCATATGTCAGACACTATTGAGTAAGTAAAAACAGAATTACCATATGATCCAACAATTCCATTTCTGGGTATATGACCAAAAGAATGGGAGGCAAGGACTCTAAGAGACATTTATACACTGTGTGCCTAGCAGTAGTTGAGTAATCACAACAGCCAGAAGGTGAAAGCCAGACAAGTGTCAATTAGTGGATGAATGCATAAACAAGATGTGGTCTGTAGTACATATAACAAAATATTATTCAGCCTTAAAAAGGAAGGAAATTCTGACACATGCTATAACACAGATGAGCCTTGAGCTAAGTGAAATAGACCAGACACAAAAAGACAAAACACTGTATGATTCTACTCACATGAGGTCCACAAGCATTCACATTTCTAGAGACAGAAAGAACAGTGATTGCCGGGGGCTGGGAGGGTGGGAATGGGTATTACTGTTTAGTTGGTACAGAGTTTCAGTTTTGCAAGATGAAAGAGTTCTGGACATGTATGGTGGTGATGGCTGCACAATGGTACTTAATACCACTGAACTGCATGCTTTAAATGGCTAAGGCAGTACATTTCATGTTGTGCTTGTTTTACCGCAATTTTTACAAAGTAAAATAAGCTAATCTTAGGGAGTGCAAATAGTGTGAGGAAAGCAAAATTAGGTGACAGGACAGGAAGTATTGGGGTAGGTTACACAGACTGGTCAGAAGAAGCCTCTCCAAGGAAACAGTGTCTGGATGAGATGGGAATGATGGAAACGAACTAGCCAGGAGAATGTCTTGGGCACCAGAGCAGACAGAGGAGCTGCAGTGGGAAGACTACCAGGTAGGAAAGAGCTTTGTGTACTTGGGGGGCAAAAAGAAGACAAGAGGGAGGCAGGGCAGGTCTTCTGCAGAGGCAGCCGAAACATTCAAGTCAACAGGTCAACACTGGTAACCGACCACACTATCTTTGCTTTTCTTATACAGAACTCTAATTAATTTTGTGACTCCATATCCTTCTCCTAGGATATCAAGACTAAAATTCCTTCCTAATGGTCTTCTCAAGAGTCTAAAAGTTGGAAAATGTGAAGGCCTGAGGACAAAAATGATCCTAAATGTCCAGACTGCAGGAGGCAGACAGTGGGTGCCAATTTGACTCAGTTTTGAGTTTTGAGTTTAGGCTCAGAACCTTTCTAACTGTGTGATATATTAGTTATTATTATGCTATTGATTTTCTAGCCCTGTCTTACCTCACTTTAGAGTGGTTCTAGCTATCTCAAAGAATTCACAAGTAGTTTCAAAAGAAAAGACATGATATGTAGTAGTTTTGAGGGCACAGAGAAGAGAAATGGCAAGAAGTAAAGTACTGACTCCAGCAACTCTAGAAAGTTTGGGCCTCTGGAAGGGCAGACCCTGGAGACCACAGTGGCTTCCATGAAGACAGTCAGCATGCCTCCTTTGTACAGCTTGCTGAGATCATAGAGTATGGAAACCTGGGTTTCTACTTTTTTTTTTTTTACAAATAGTCTATTGTCAAGTTGGTTTCCATATAACACCCAGTGCTCATCCCCACAAGTGCTCCCCTCCGTGCCCAACTCCCCCCTCCCCCCCACACCCATCAGTCCTCAGTTTGTTCTCAGCATTCAAGAGTCTTTCATGGTTTGCCTCTCTCCCTTTCCCCCACCATTTCCCCCCTTCTTCTCCCCCATGGTCCTCTGTTAAGTTCCTCCTAATCCTCTAGATGCTGGTGAGGATGTGGAGAAATGGGTTCCTACTTTTCAATGATTTTCTGGTGACAGAGAAGAGAAAGGCTTAAATGAAATGAGATGCTGATATTTGAGTTTATTCAGAGAATGAATTTTAAATGTTTCAAAGAACATCATTGATGGTGGAATTGAGAAACATTAGTATGGATGAAGAGAAAAACCTTTTAATCCCCAACATTTTTGGTCAACAGAATGATAATGTCTTTGGGGATTGGGTAATGTTTTGGCAATCTTTCAACATACTGTAAATATCTTCTCAACTGCTGTATAAGACACATCTAGATAATCTTTTGAACCTTATACAGCATGAGCAAATTGTCATAAGACATGTCTAAGATCATTTTCTATGGAAAAATACGCTTTGAGCAAAGTGTGGTTGGATACACGGAGGATATCTGGGGTAACTGATTTGGTCAGGAAGCACATTTAGCAGCACATAGCTGACTCTTATTGAAATGTAAGTTCCATGAGGCACAGACCATGTCTACATTGGTCACTCTTGTATCTGCAGAGCTTGTCACAGTGCCTGGCACACAGTAGGTTATCAAAAATATTTGTTGAAGAAAATGAGCAAATGAATTAATAAAGTGGTGGTATTGGCAATTTCTCAAGTTTACCAACTCTCCTGAAGAGTGATTTTTCTTCCCAACATGGTGGTTTGAATCACAAATCTGTTGAATCACTGTCGTTTCAAAGGATGCTGATTACTCAACCANCTTTTCTTATACAGAACTCTAATTAATTTTGTGACTCCATATCCTTCTCCTAGGATATCAAGACTAAAATTCCTTCCTAATGGTCTTCTCAAGAGTCTAAAAGTTGGAAAATGTGAAGGCCTGAGGACAAAAATGATCCTAAATGTCCAGACTGCAGGAGGCAGACAGTGGGTGCCAATTTGACTCAGTTTTGAGTTTTGAGTTTAGGCTCAGAACCTTTCTAACTGTGTGATATATTAGTTATTATTATGCTATTGATTTTCTAGCCCTGTCTTACCTCACTTTAGAGTGGTTCTAGCTATCTCAAAGAATTCACAAGTAGTTTCAAAAGAAAAGACATGATATGTAGTAGTTTTGAGGGCACAGAGAAGAGAAATGGCAAGAAGTAAAGTACTGACTCCAGCAACTCTAGAAAGTTTGGGCCTCTGGAAGGGCAGACCCTGGAGACCACAGTGGCTTCCATGAAGACAGTCAGCATGCCTCCTTTGTACAGCTTGCTGAGATCATAGAGTATGGAAACCTGGGTTTCTACTTTTTTTTTTTTTACAAATAGTCTATTGTCAAGTTGGTTTCCATATAACACCCAGTGCTCATCCCCACAAGTGCTCCCCTCCGTGCCCAACTCCCCCCTCCCCCCCACACCCATCAGTCCTCAGTTTGTTCTCAGCATTCAAGAGTCTTTCATGGTTTGCCTCTCTCCCTTTCCCCCACCATTTCCCCCCTTCTTCTCCCCCATGGTCCTCTGTTAAGTTCCTCCTAATCCTCTAGATGCTGGTGAGGATGTGGAGAAATGGGTTCCTACTTTTCAATGATTTTCTGGTGACAGAGAAGAGAAAGGCTTAAATGAAATGAGATGCTGATATTTGAGTTTATTCAGAGAATGAATTTTAAATGTTTCAAAGAACATCATTGATGGTGGAATTGAGAAACATTAGTATGGATGAAGAGAAAAACCTTTTAATCCCCAACATTTTTGGTCAACAGAATGATAATGTCTTTGGGGATTGGGTAATGTTTTGGCAATCTTTCAACATACTGTAAATATCTTCTCAACTGCTGTATAAGACACATCTAGATAATCTTTTGAACCTTATACAGCATGAGCAAATTGTCATAAGACATGTCTAAGATCATTTTCTATGGAAAAATACGCTTTGAGCAAAGTGTGGTTGGATACACGGAGGATATCTGGGGTAACTGATTTGGTCAGGAAGCACATTTAGCAGCACATAGCTGACTCTTATTGAAATGTAAGTTCCATGAGGCACAGACCATGTCTACATTGGTCACTCTTGTATCTGCAGAGCTTGTCACAGTGCCTGGCACACAGTAGGTTATCAAAAATATTTGTTGAAGAAAATGAGCAAATGAATTAATAAAGTGGTGGTATTGGCAATTTCTCAAGTTTACCAACTCTCCTGAAGAGTGATTTTTCTTCCCAACATGGTGGTTTGAATCACAAATCTGTTGAATCACTGTCGTTTCAAAGGATGCTGATTACTCAACCAGCCTTTAATCAGAGGCTGCCTCAGGAATTGCTGTGGGGAAGAGCAATCTCGAAATGCTCCAGCCCTGTTCAATCAGAAGAGCCCTCTTTTCCGTTGGTTTACACATGGAGTCTGTGTAACTTTTATTTGACAAAATTTTGGCACTAAATTTAAAATGTGAAAAATACTGCTTTACGTACCTGGCACTGAATAATTTAATTGGGCCATAAACAAATAAGAACTGTGTGAAATGATGAATAAATATATCTGTATGGATATTGTGCAACATTCCCTAAAACATTCCTCCTTTTCTCCTTTGATGAATTTTGAACCATCAAATATCTTCTTACACTGTGCTGTCAGCTAGGCATTTTCTAGACTTTTCTCTACCACTTCTGATTTGTCCTTTCTATAAAAAACTAACCTGCCATGAGTTCATATTCCTTTAGTGTCTGTTTTCCATTAGGTAACTATGAATGGTAAAGTTCCAATAGATGTGTTACTAACCCTAAACAAACATTTTTACAGAAAGCCCTTAAGAAGTGGTCCTTCTGAACGTGGGTCAGAGAAATATTTAGGGCCAAGTAGCTTTTCAGAGCCCTGAAATCATCCAGTCATTCCAGTTGGTCACTTGCCTGAGTATACAGGGATAACCTAAACTATAAAGCAGCAATCTTAGAGGAATTATACCTCTCTGTATATCAGACTTTAACCTCTCTACCATTGGGAGAAAAACGTTCTAATCAGAAATTTTATGCACAATTACATTCTTTCCTATGAATTAAACCATTCCTTACTTTTTTTTCTATGATAACATACCCACCTATTACCATTATGATTATTTTTGCTAAGATTATATAGCTCTGAAAAAAAATGTCTTATAAAGTTTCCCAGGAAACTAGGATGTTGGCAAGATATCATTGAAAACAACATGAAAATGGTGGGCGGTGGGAGGAGGTGGAGAGAGAATTTTGTAACAGAATTTCAATGCAGTCAAAACAATATCCACGATGCTGCTGAGGTTCTGTGAAGGCTGGAGAACAAACTACACCAGAGAAATGGTTTCAAACATACAAGGCGAAGGCGAAGGCAAAACTGCCAAGCAAAGGAGGCTGGCTGAGCTGGAAAAAACAGCAACACATAAAGACCAAGACATGAACTGGTAAAGCTAAATAGTAATTAGTGACTGGATATTGTACAAAGACTTAATTAATATTCCCATGTTACAAAAGAGCACCTGCAATGCATTGCACACTCAACCCTCTAATGAGCATGAATTCATGTTGCGCTAGTAAAAGAATAAGAGAAATTGTCCCTGTCATTTACTTTTAAGATGGTTCACAAAGGAAAGCAATGTTGTCTGGGTTATTTTTGATTTTTGTTTTTTGTTTTCTGGCAGGATTATTGCCGAGGCCTGTTAACCACATTCATCCTTGGACAGAATATCCCTAACTGTCCACATTATCATCAGTGAGTATTTTTCCATCATGTATTCTACAAATCAGAAGGTGCAGATTTGATATTATCTGATAAACCAACAACAACAACCACAACTGAGGATCCTTTTTTACAATGGAACACTGCTTTCCTGATCACTAACATTCACAGGTAGTTAAACAAAAATATATTGATCATGAACTTCTGTTTTTAAACACAGGGTACACTTGAACTAAAGATTATTCTATGATTACCTACTATCTGGACCAAGTTTTAAAAGCATCAATAGCCATGTATCTTTAATGTGAATATTAAATTTTGATGAATTATTTAAAATTTAGCACCTTTGTTACTTATTTTATTGCTAATGGCCTTTTTTTGGCATAAATTCATTGACACTTAGCATAATGCCTATCTTTAAGAGACAAGAAAAATGGATTCAACATTAACCATAACTATCTTGAACAATACTTTCAAGACTTTTTGTCTAATAAAAAAATGTAACTATGGTAGAAAAAAAGCCATGGCTAGTGAAAAGAAAGGAAATATAGAGAACTATAAATTCATTAATTTCTAAAAATATCTTTACTTTGAAATAAACATAATTTGTGTAAAAAGAAGATGACAAAACCAAAAACTAATCATTTAATGTTTGGCTTAACTATTACACTCTAGTTGAGGCTCTGTAGGAAATTTACAATTATACTATAAATAAACTATTAAACTAATGAGAACAAGAGCTTCTAGTAAAGAAATAGTTCTTAATAATATTAAATTTCTTTTAGAAAGTATGATAGACAGAATAATGTTCTCCCAAAGATGTTCATGTCCTGGTCTCTGGAACCTATGAATATTTTACCTTTCAGGGGAAAAGGGACACTGCAGATATGATTAAGTTAAGGTTTATGAGATGGGGAGATTATTGATTATACAGGGTGAGCTCAATGTAATCACAAGGGTCCTTGAAAGAAGGAGGCAAGAAGGGCAAAGTCAGAAAGGGAAATATGACAAGGGAATCAGAGGTTGGAGTGAAACACATGGAAGATGGAGGAAGGGGTCACAACACAAGGAGTGTAGATGACACGAAAGATGGAAAAAGTCTCAAAACAAATCCTAGCCTGCAGCCTCTAGAAGGAACACAGCCCTTCTGACATCTTCATGTCAGCCCAGTAAGTCTCATTTTACACTTCTGATCTCCAGAATTGTAAGATAATAAATTTGTATTGTTTTAAACCATTCAACCTGTGGTCTTTTGTTACAGCACCAATTGGAAAAGAATACGTAAAGCCTATGAAATAAATAAAAATTCTCTCTGTATCCCTACTTACCACTGAGAGTCATCATGAAGTTCTGTGTTATATTTACATATATATTCACAAACATGCCCTTTTCAAAAATCAGGCTATACTTGGGACTGCTGTTCTGCCTAGTTTGATGTTAGGGTTTTGAGAATTTTTCTTTAAAATTTTCAAATGTTTATTTATTTTTGAGATAGAGAAAGAGAGAGAGGGAGGAATAGAACTTGAAGCAGGCTCCAGGCTCTGAGCTGTCAGCACAGAGCCTGACATGGGGCTTGAACTCACAAATCGTGAGATCATGACCTGAGCCGAAGTCAGACTTGAGGACTTTTTTACTTAAAATTTTGTCACTGACAATTTTCTAAAGCCCACATATGAATGTTCACCATTAACTTTTGGTGGAATGGGGGATGGGTGGGCAGTAGGAGGGTACAGGTGTTGTAGTATAGTCTGTCTTAATGTGGTCAATCCAATTGGTGGATATTTAAGGTGACATTTCCCTCATTTTTGTTTCACTACTATAGGAAATATTTGGTGAACAACGCTATTCATCAGTAATAACCTAAACTAAGAAGTTCAAATGGAATGCAGTAAAAATATATATATATATATATATTTACTACTACACCATCAGAAGAGCTCCATGATTATTCAAACTGCTACTGTGATATGTTTCTACTAGTTTCTTGTTAGTGATCTTTGAGTAATTTTTGGCCTCCTCTTTATTTCTTCTTCAATACATCTTAGGCTTTAAGGTCCTTCCAGATGCCCATTTAAAGTTTTGCGTTCACTCCAGGTGTATCAGTGAGGTTTCTTGATAGCAAAAACAGAAACATTGATTATGCAGAAAATAATTTAGTCAGACCGTATTGAGTAGCTCAAAGAATGGCCAGCAGAGCTGAAAATCCAGTGTGGAAACTATTCAACAAGCACCACAGCCATAGCCATGTTAACATACTAGCCCCACATCAACTTGGGCATTCATCAACATACACTATACATGGATGCTGAACACAGACATGGGCACCACTGCCACAGTCCACCCTATTCTTCTTCCCTCCCTATCTATGAAATGGACATGGCTGCCAGAGGCAGTACCTACATAGCAGGCTTTCTCTGTCCCTGCTTCTTTTGGTCATCCACTCCCTTTTTAAAATTTTGGGTAGCTGTTTCTCATGGCTAAGCATCAGTTAAGGCCATTGACCCTAGACTCAAGGGAACCAGGAAAGAAAGTCTTCCATGTTCAGCTCCTATGATGGGAAAAAGACTCTGTCTTCCATGAAGCCCCAGGTGCAATTAAATCTCTAAAGATAGAAAATGGTCTTTAAATACTAGGTAGACAAAAATAATTATGTACATCTGCTACATATGACACCGGAACTTTGGCTTCTTGATTTTTTTCTCCAGTGGAATACTAGACTTGGTTGAAACTGTGCTCTTATCCTTCTTGGGCTAAAACTAGAAGTTATGTAGACCAAGGGAACAAGGAAGCACATTTAAACACAGGAGAGTCTCCCAGCACTTTTTTTTTAACCTTGATTTTTTTAATTTTTAAATTTAATTTACTTATTTTCTTAAGTTACTGAGAAATAAATGATATATATCACTATAAATTTAAGACTAACAGCATGATGGTTTGATTTATATAGGTTGTGAAACAATTACCACAACAGGTTTAGCTAATATCCATCTTCTCATATAGATACAATAAAAAGAAGAGAAAAAAGGAAAGAAGGAAAAATTTTTCTCATTGTGATTAGAAATCTTAGGATTCATTCTCTTAACTTTATTGTCATGTAGCAATGTTAACTATAACCATCATGTTGTATGTTACATTCCTAATACTTACTTATCTAATAACTGGAAGTTTGTTATCTTTTGATGACCTTTTTCCAATTCATCCTCTCCAAACCCTCCACTTCTGGTAACCATAAGTCTAATCTCTTATGAGTTATTTTTTTAATTTCACATATAAGTGAGATCATACAGTGCTTGTCTTTCTCTGACTTATTTCACTTAGCAGAATGTTTTCAAGGTCCATACATGTTGTTGTAAATGGTACGGTTTCATTTTTATGACTGAATAGTATATCCATATTATATGTTACGTATATTTTTATGTGAGTGTATATATTATAAATAACACACGTACACATATTATACATACATATAGCATATACACACATACAAAATGTATACACACACACACACACACCCCCCACAATTTCTTTATCCATTCACTCACTGATGGACACTTAAGTTGTTTCCATGTCTTGGCTACTGTATTTTTAAATTATTTATTTGTTTGTTTGTTTATTTGCAAGCTACTTAACATACAGTGTAGCCTACTCCTAGCTTCAGGAGTAGAATTAATCTTGATTTATTGCATTTTTCAGATTATAACTCTTTGAATATAAGAACTCTCCTCTTGGGGCACATGGGTGGCTCAGCTGGTTAAGCATCCAACTTTGACTCAGGTCATGATATCAGGGTTATTGAGTTCAAGCCTGGCATTGGGCTCTGTGCTGACAGCTCAGAGCCTGGAGCCTGTTTCAGATTCTGTGTCTCTCTCCTTCTCTCTCTGCTCCTCTCCCGCTCACACTCCGCCTCTCTCTATCTCTCTCTCTCTTTCTCAAGAAGAAACATTAAAACAAAGCCAAATGTGAAAAAATTATATATTTACAGATGAAATAATATACTGTCTAAATATGCTTCAAAATTGTAGAGAAGGATATTAAGAGGATGAAGTATAGATGAAAAAAGACTGGCCATGTGTTGAAAAGATGCTCAACATCACTTATCATCAGAGAAATACAAATCAAAGCTACATTGAGATACCACCTCACACCAGTCAGAGTGGCTAAAATGAACAAATCAGGAAACTACAGATACTAGAGAGGATGTAGAGAAATGGAACCCTTTTGCATTGTTGATGGGAATGCATACTGGTGCAGCCGCTCTGAAAAACACTGTGGAGGTTCCTCAAAAAATAAAAAAATAGAACTACCCTATTAGGTAGCACCACTAGGAATTTATCCAACAGATACAGGAGTGCTCATGCATAGGGGCATGTGTACCCCAATGTTTATAGCAGCGCTTTCAACAACAGCCAAATTATGGAAAGAGACTAAATGTCCATCAACTGATGAATGGATCAAGAAGATGTGGTTTATATATACAATGGAATACTACTTGGCAATGAGAAAGAATGAAATCTTTCCAGCAATGTGGATGGAACTGGAAGGTATTATGATGAGTGAAATAAGTCAGTCAGAGAAGGACAGATATCATATATTTTCACTCATATGTGGATCTTGAGAAACTTACCAGAAGACTATGGGGGAAGATAAGGGGAAAAAATAGTTACAAACAGAGAGGGAGGGAAGCAAACCACAAGAGACTCTTAAATACAGAGAACAAAGTGAGGGTGGATGGGGGAATGAGGGAGAGGGGGAAATGGGTGATGGTCATTCAGGAGGCATTTGTTGGGATGAGCACTGGGTGTTGTATGTAAGCCAATCTAGCAATAAATTATATTCATAAAAAATAAATAAAACAAAAAACAAACAACAACAAAAGACTGGCCATGTGTTGATAGTAGTTGAAGCTAGGCGATGAGCACTGAGGATTCATTAAAATATCCTAATTTTGTATCTATTTGCACAATTTCATTAAAGAATAAAAAAGAAGAAATTGTATAGTCATATTTTTCAGGCATATATTAATTTCAATCATTTTAGGAGAGCAAAGAAACCTTGAGTGGTTTTCCAATGAAGAGTTCAGCCAGATCATTTCTATGGGCATAATTTTATCTCTCATGATCTAAGCACCATTTGGCTTTTACTTGGAATATAATAAGATGGGCTTGGCTCCTCCCTATGCCTCATTTTTCCATATGCTTAAAAAAGCAAACGTACCTTTACCTTTTGAAGGAAGCAATTACCACAGAGTGGCTTTCTGCCATTCCAAATTATATCATAAAACTCAAAACTTTGCTCAACATACTTATGTCTTTCCATTTAAAAAATAGAACTTCCTTTAAAAAACAGTATTCACACTGTGGTGCCTGGGTGGCTCAGTCCGTTAAGCATCTGACTTTGATTCAGGTCATGATCTCACAGTTTGTGAGTTCAGGCTCTGCACTGGGCTCTGTGCTGACAGCTCGGAGCCTGGAGCCTGCTTCGGTTTCCATGTCTCCTTCTTTCTCTGCCCCTCCACAACTTGTGCTCTGTCTCTCTCTCTACCTCAAAAATAAATAAATGTAAAAAAAAGAAAAGCATAGTATTCACAAAATGCAGTGTCCACCACTTCCATCTATTTCAATGTCCATTCCAGGAATACCAATACCCAAGCAACTATTAATTTTAGGTATTTTTTATGGGAAAAATATCCAAGTGTTCTACTCTTTTCTCCATTTCTCTTCAGATAGTAATGCAAAAAGATCAATTTCCTCTTTGTCATGGTCATTGTCTTTCTAGCTCAGGGATTTTAGAACCGAATAGAGAAATGAACATTCGGTCTTTTTCACTTTGGCTTGAAATTTGACACACACTCTTACCAGAAGAAAATACTTTATACGTATTGAAGAAGAAAAAGAAGTCATTTAATCCTCTTGTGTTTTCTTTGAAGAGAGAAAAAAATTAATTTGGACAAGAATGATGCTCATAGGAATTTTGATGAAAAATATTCATCAGTGGACAGAGAAATGAACAGACTTTAAAGTTTTTGGTACTATTTCTTGGCTTTCTTATTAATAAATTTTGCATTTGATTAAAGGTGGTAGGCAGGGTTGAGAATTTAGGAATTTTTAAAGCAATACTGTCAAAGCCTGAGGTGAATCTTCAAAACTCTTTTAAAAAAAAGGGAGGAAGAAGGACATACCAAAATAACTTACAAAAATGTCTCCACGTATGAATGCCCACAATCATATATTCACAAAGTAAAAAGTATTTTGAAAAGGCTCCACCATATATCAGTTAATCATTAGAGAAAGAAGTCCAGAAAGGACATGGTTGCCCTCTGGTCTGTAGATTTCCACTTGAGGCTGCACTGGTTTGTATGCAAAGGTGGAACTGGCAAAATGATGGAAGATCAGAATGGAAAAGGAGAGGAGAGAATTTGGAAATGTCACAAGGTGGTAAAGGGCCCATGGAAAACCTCAACTTACATTTAAAACTGTGCATTTAAGTTAATATGCATGTAAAGGACAAGTTACCCAGTCAAAAAGGTCGCAAAGAATTATGCAGTTTAGACATGTAGGGAACAGAGTGGAACTAATCCAATCCTGAGCTCCAAGACAGAAAAGATGTGGTTACAAAAGCAGTGGTCAAGAGCATGAGCACTGGAATCAGACACATTGACTCCAGCAGCTGTTGGCTATGTAATCTTGTGTAAGTTGTTCAACCTTTTAAAAATCTCGATTTACTTATCTATAAAATGGAGAGAATAACTTTGCCTACATTATGTGACTATTTTGAAGATTATATGTAATAATGCTTAGAAGAATGCTCAGAGAATGGTAAGGCCTCTCAGAAGTTAGCTACTTTATTTCTATTATTTCTGGTCTCTACATTGGCCTCCTTATGGTTTTTGGCTCAAGCCATGTATACTTATGCCTTGGGGCATTTGCACAGTATGCTTATTCTGCTTGTAATTTTTCCCTCAAGATGTTCCTGTAGCTCACTGTCCAGATGCTTCACAGTTTTGTACAAATGTCATCTGACCATCCTATTTAAAAATGCAAATAACATTCCATGCTCTTTCTTATTCTTATTATTTTACTCTACCTTTTTCTCCATACAGTTATCACCTTCTAATGCTATAAAGTCTACCTACCTATTTATCTATCCATCCATCCTTTATCTTCCATTCATTCATTCATCCTATTATCTATACATTATTTTTTTCTTACTAAAATGTAAGTCCACTAGGGCAGTATCTTTATCTGATTATTTTTATTGACTTACACCTAGTATCCAAAACAAAGCTGGAACATAAAAGGGGCTTCCTAGCCTGTTACTAAGAGAAAGAGTGATCAACTTTGTCAAATAATGCTATCCTCAAAGTAAAATACTACTTCACTCTATTTTCCTATTCCACTGCTTTTGGCGAGTTAATTTTCCTTCAGGTTTGCTCTTGATGTTTATGTTAGCTATGTTGCACCTTTATCTTTCATTAGAAATAAAGCATATAATATTCACCCTCTAAATGACCATGCTATATTTACTCCTATAGTAGGCTACCATTTTGTAAAAATCACTTACTGCATTTACTGAGCTTCTGAATTGATTACTAGGCAGAAATGGTTGTTGCTTTTCTATGGCAAGAGAATTAAAACAAGTCAACAGGAACCCATCTGTCCGTTGCCACCCTTCTTTCACTTCCAAGAGAACTCCAACTATATAGCCCTAGAATTCAAGACAAAAGAAATATTGGGAAAACATACCTTTTTTTAAAGGAATTTGAGATAGAGGAATAGGGGCATAGAAGGAATAAGATATAATAAGGCAATAACAACTGCCAAACATTTTTAACCTACTTCCCAGGAACTACAGCTAACAATTAAAATACATTATTTTATTTAAAAATTCTCACACCAATCCTGTGATGAAGTACTATGGTTATGACTATTGTAAAGGTGAGGAGGTGAAGCCTAGAGAGCTTCAATAAGTATTTTTAGGTCACATGGCTACAAGAAGCAGAGCCCAGATGAAAACCCTAAGCTCTCTGACCTCTGAACCCGTGCCAAACCACTGTGCTATCTTGAAGTTTATGGAGGATGGAAAGTATATATAATATTATATATAATATAATAAATATATAATAAAAATATATATTTTTAATCTTAAATTTATGTATTTAAATTCAAGTTCAAGATACAGTGTAGTACTGGTTTCAGGAGTAGAACCCAGTGATCCAGCACTTACATATGACCCCCAGTTCTCATCCCAACAAGTGCCTTTCTTAATGCCCATCACCTATTTAGTCCATTCCCCCACCCACTTTCCCTCTAACAATCAGTTAGTTTGTTCTCAGTATTAAGAGTCTTTTAGAGTTTTCTTCACTCTGTTTTTATCTTGTTCCCCTCACCACTTTCCCCAATATTCATCTATTGTGTTTCTTAAATTCTACATGTTAGTGAAATCATATAATATTTGTCTTTCTCTGACTGGCTTATTTCACTTAGCATAATACACTCTAGTTCCATCTACACTGTTGCAAATGGCAAGATTTCATTCTTTTTGATCACTGAATAATATTCCTGTGTGTGTGTGTGTGTGTGTGTGTGTGTATTTGTATACCACATCTTCTTTATCTATTCATCAATCAATGGAGATTTGGGTTCTTTCCATACTTTGGCTATTGTTGATAGTGCTGCTATGAACATTGGGGTGCATATGCCCCTTTGAATCATCATTTTTGTATCCTTTGGATAAATACCCAGTAGTGCAATTGCTGGGTCATAGGGTAGTTCTATTTTAATCTTAATTTTAAGTTTAAAAAAATTTTAATATTCATTTCTCAGAAGGAGAGAGAGAGAGAGAGAACATGAGGGAGGGAGATGCAGAGAGAGAGGGTGACACAGAATCTGAAGTAGGCTCCAGGTTCTAAGCTGTCAGCACAGAGCCTGACTCAGGGCTTGAACTCGTGAGCTGCAAGATCATGACCTGAGCTGAGGTCGAACACCCAACTGACTGAGCCACCCAGGCACCCCAGTAGTTCTATTTTTAATTTTTCGAGGAACCTCCATACTGTTTTCCAGAGTGGCTACATCAGTTGGCATTCCCAACAGCAGCGCATTAATGTTCCCCTTTGTCTGCATCCTTACCAACATCTGTTGTTGCCTGAGTTGTTAATGTCAGCCATTCTGACAGGTGTGAGTTGGTATCTCATTGTAGTTTTGATTTGTATTTCCCTAATGATGAGTGATGTTGAGCATTTTTTCATGTGTTGGTTGGCCATCTGGATGTCTTCTTTGGAAAAGTGTCTATTCATGTCTTTTGCCCATTTCTTCACTGGATTGTTTTTTGGGTGTTGAGTCTGATGAGTTCTTTATAGATTTTGGATACTAATCCTTTTTTGGATATACTGATTGCATATCTCTGATATGCGATATTCATTGAAAATACCTTCTCCCATTTGGTTGGTTGCCTTTTAGTTTTGCTGATTTTTTCTTTTGCTGTGCAGAAGCTTTTTATCTTGATGAGGTCCTAATAGTTCATTTTTGGCTTTCGTTTCCCTTGCCTCCCGAGACATGTCTAGTAAGAAGTTGATTGTTGTACTAGACTAGATTGTTACTAGACTAGTAAGAACACGATTGTTGCCTGTTTTCTCCTCTAGGATTTTTATTTACCCTGGCTATATTTTAAATAATCTATATCTCTTCATATTAGTCAGTAGGTTTTATTGCCCCAAGTTTTTTTTTCCTTTGATTTTCCAATTTCTGTGAGAGAATAAACAGCCCCAAAAAATAATACCCCTAGGACTTTTAGGACTTTTGCTTTTTATAGTTCTACTATTCACAAGCAGTTATTTTCTACAATTACAGGATGTTAGCAGTAGAAAGTCTTCCAAGATCATTTAGTCTAACTCACTCATTTTACATTAAAAATTAAAAAAAAAAAAAACCAACAATCCCAAAATAGGAGAAGGCATTTCCCAAGGCCTCATGTTTATTACACTTAGAATAGTTGTTTTTTTTTAACTTGTTAATTAATCTCTTTACTGGGAACCATAACAATTATATGCTAAAACATAAAGCAAAGTTAAGTATGATAGTTACTGAAGAGACATGTAATCACTAGAACAAAAATATAACAATGCCAGACCCTTCCCAAATACAATCTCACACCTTCTTCTAACCTTTTTAAAATTTTTAAAAATTTTTTAAAATATATGTAACATAAAATTTACTATTTTAACCATTTTAAAGGGTACAATTCAATGACATTAAGTATATTCACAGTCTTGTGCAACCAACATCACTATCCATT
Source organism: Crocuta crocuta (assembly GCF_008692635.1). Lineage (NCBI taxonomy): Eukaryota > Metazoa > Chordata > Mammalia > Carnivora > Hyaenidae > Crocuta > Crocuta crocuta. Next base: position 2,880,327 of record NW_027551572.1, read on the forward strand.
TCCAGAGTTTCTTCATCATCCCTAACTGAAACTTTGTACTCATTAAACAATAAGTCTTGATAGTCTCGATTAAATTTCCTCGAGTTTTCTGAAGCTCTACTCTTTCCAAAGATAAAAAGTTTTAAAGCAACACGGTGATTTGTGCACTTATCAGTTGAGAGAAACATGGGAGTAGAAAATTTGAAGCTGCTTGAGGCTGTTTTTGTAGTTAGAGGATTTTGAATATCTGAGGCAACCTTGAAAGACAATTAAGGCTGAAACCGATACTGTTTTTATGTTGGAAAAAAGAGAAAAGAATCCAAATGGTTCCCACTGGGATATGCCAATAAAATCCTTTTCAGAACTCTCTAGAATGAGAGCAAATGCTGCACAACATACACTACTCTCAATTAAGGCTTCCTCTATGGGCCCTAAAGTTAAAGCCACAATCCCTTAGTAGCTGACTCCAAACAAACTACAGCAACATATATTTTACAATTTCATTTTTTTAACATTCATTTATTTTTGAGAGACAGAGCAACAGAGAACAAGCAGGGGAGAAGCAGAGAGAGAGGGAGACACAGAATTGTAAGCAAGCTCTAGGTCAGACGCCTAACTGACTGAGCCACCCGGGTGCCCCTATATTTTACAGTTTAAAAACATAACTCTCAGCTCCAGATTCTCAACCTTTTATTGCTCCGAATGAAGGAATGAAATGTTCACACACACACACACCAATATAAATAGTTTTCATCACAGATAGTAATTGCTGTTTTTCTTTTGCAAACCACATAAATAATGGAATCTTCTCTCCTACTTAGAGTCCAGGAGCAGAGAAAGGCCCAGCCAAGAAAGAAGTTAGTAGGAATTCCAGGAGGTGCAAGGGAAAAGATCACACAAATGGAGGGAATGAGAATGGAGGTGCCAGGTAGAAGAGAGGTGGTGGAGCAAGGTGGACCCTGGCAGCAAACATCACCCTCCTCACACACCTGTTTCTCCCAGAACATGTTTTTTAGGGGAAATCTAGTTATAGTGACTACCAAAGGGAGCTTGTAATCTGAATAGAGAGAATCTCCAAGTGCATGATCATATTCCTGTAATGCTATTTTTATCTTAGATACAACCACACACACACACACACACACACACACACACTCATATGAATACAAGGAATCAAGATACCAATCATGTTACCATGACAACTCCATTCTGAAATATTTTTCTTTTGTATTAATTAAACCAAGGCCATAAACTTAATAAAAAATGAAAGACCAAAAACAATTAAAGGCTATGACTCATGTTAGCTTGAGAGACTGTGCCCATGTGTTGTGCTATTCCAAAAAATAAAGCATTCTCTTCTAAGGAATCTGAGGACTCAGTGATCTCTAGGCTGAAGCAGCTTGATTGCATTTGAATGCCTGAGGAAAATGGAAATTCTGTTATATTTTAAAAGGAGTTTCAATTGTTCTGTTTACCTACAGAAAATGCTCAGTTACCACTTTCTTCATTAGTACCAGTAAATCTCACTTTTTTGGAAATAAAGGTTATCTCTACCAGAGTCCCCAGGACCCTCAATTTTAGCCTTATTATCATTACTGAGTACCATTTCTCCTATACTGTTCATGTTCTATCAGACTCCAAATATTGTTGCCTTTGCTTTTTGAATATTCTTTCATCTGCTCTCCTTTTTTTACACTTTATAATTTTTTAACATTTATTCATTTTTTTGAGAGACTGAGAGAGAGTGAGGGAGAGGCAGAGAGAGAAGGAGACACAGAATCCAAAGCAGGCTCCAGATTCTGAGCTGTCAGCACAGAGTCCAACGTTGGGCTCGAACTCAAGAACCATGGGACCATGACCTGAGCCAAAGTCAGATACTTAACTGACTGAGTCACCCAGGTACCCTGCATCTGCTCTCCTTTTTATTCTCTCTGCCATAGCCCCTTCATTCACCAGACCCATCATAATCACCTCCTATTTTTCATCTCTCTATTTTTCAGCTTTATCTGACTTCTTCATTATTAGAGTTTTCTTTCCTTGGGAAAGATAACTGATTCAAATCTAAAATTGTTTTTTTCTTTCAGCCTTTCTATGTTTGAACATTAAAAAAATTATTTTTAGATAGAGAGCATGAGCGACGGAGGGACAGAAGGTAAGAAAGAATCTTAAGCAGACTCCTTGTTCAGCATGGAGCCTGATGTAGGGCTCAATCCCATGACACTGGGAGCATGACCTGAGCTGAAATCAAGAGTCTAACAGTCAACCAACTGAGCCACCCAGGCATCCTCAGCCTCTCCATGTTTAAAGCTTGATCTTAAACCAGTCTTCTCTAGCCTCCTCCACATTCCATCATTGATATCATCATCATCATCATCATCATCATCATCATCATCATTATCCTCACCTCTGTTATTAATTTTTTCTTCATGTGACTCAGATTTTGGCTACTTAAGGTGTCACTTTGGGAATATACTTTTCAAATGTGATATGGAGGAATTATAACCCAAAGCCTTTTTCCTAAGAAGAAATAAAAAGGAATAACAAAAATCGAGTGCAACAGTGGTGGAAGGCATCTAATAGTTTTTGAAAGCAAAACTGTCAGCATGTAGGTAACTCAAGAACAAATAGAAAGAGATGATGCAGTGATATTTAACAAGAATGCTGTGTCAGAAAAAGGTCTACATGTTTGTTTGTTTATTTATTTTTTAGAGAGAGAGGGTGCAAGTGAGCAAGTGACAGAGAGAGAGAAAGAAAGAAACAGAGGGAGAGAGAGAGAAAGAAAGAAGCAGGGATCGTGTTTATATGACGTGGGGCCCAACCTCACTCAAAGGGGGGGAAGCTCATGCTCACCTGAAGCGGGCTGGAGTTCACCTGATATGGTATTCAAACTTAGGAACCATGAAATCATAAATGACCTGAGCTGAAGTCAGATGCTTCATGACTGAGCCACTCGAGTGCCCCAAGGTCTACATGTTTTTAAACTTAGGTTCAAATAATCTTCTCTATCTAATTCATTGTTGTAGCCACAATCCTGTCTTTGCAGTTTTTCTTACTTACTTTAGAGTCTCAAACACTTTGCAAACCAAATAAAGGCAAAAGACATCTATGATACCATAATATGATTCATCACAAAGAGCAATTAAACCACCCTCCACATATTTGATGGTCAGGCTTTGAGCACTCTGAGGGCAGGTCTTTAGTTTTTTGCATTCAGGGAGTTTTTGACAGGTAATTGTGATTTCAAGAGACAGTCAAGTGCTAAACTTTGAATCCCATTAGAGAAAATGCATAATTCCCAACAATCAGATGATCATTTATTATTCCCAACAATCAGATGATCATTTTCAAATATATAATCACTTCCTTTACAAAGCAGTCAGAGTGATCTTTTTAAAAAAATTTCATGTTTATTTATTTTTGACAGAAAGAGAGAGAAAGCACATGAGCAGGGGAGGGACAGAGAGGGAGACAGAAACTGAAGCAGCTCCAGACTCTGAGCTGTCAGCACAGAGCCTGATGTGGGGCTCGAAGCCACAAGCCATGAGATCATGACGTGAGCCAAAGTCAGATGCTTAACTGACTGAGCCACCCAGATGCCCACAGAGTAATCTTTTAAAAACAGAAATTTGCTCCTGTCATACCCCCTTTGAGTAAAGCATGAAGATTTTGAACTGCGATGCAGGGCCCTTTCTACCACTTGCTGCCTCTTTCCCTTTGCTCTGGCTACTCTGGTCTTCTCTCATTTCCTCCAATGAGGCAGACCTCAAGAGCTCTTGCACACTGATTCTTCTGGTCTAACTCTTGACCTGGCTAGTGTTTACTCAAATCCAGGTCTCAGCTAAAATATTACTTCTTCAGGGGCATCTGGGTGGCTCAGCAGTTTGCGCTTCAGACTTTGGCTCAGGTCATGATCTTGCAGTTTGTGAGTTTGAGCCCCAAGTCAGGCTTTCTGCTGTCAGTGCAGAGCCTGGAGCCTGCTTTAGATACTCTGTCCCTCCCTCTCTCTGCCCCTTCCCTGCTCACACTGTCTCCCTCTCTCTCTATCAAAAATAAATAAACATTATTTTTTAATAAATAAGAATAAACATTTAAAATAATAATAAAATAAAATATTACTTCTTCAAAAGAGTCTTCCCTGATACCTCCTTCCCTAATGCAAATTAATGTGCTGCATTTATATAGTCACATTATAGCTTGTACTCTTCCTTCAAATCCCTTAACTCAAATCATACTTTTAGAGTATTGTATAATTCACTGAATAAAGTCTATTGTATCATTCAGATTTTGTCAGAGAAATAGAACCACCCCAAATAATATCAAAAGTGAAATTTATTGTAGGGATTAGACCTTATGCAATTGTGGGTGCTGGTAAAGAAGTCTACGGAAGGCTGTTTCCTTGCCTCTGGTGGTGAGTCTGAAGTTCCTACGGGTCTGTAAGTTCGGCAATCAGGAAGAAACCGTAGGCATGAAATGGGGAGAGCAAGGACCAGCAAGAAGCCATGAGGACAACTAGAACCCATGTTCATCTCACACCACCTTTGTCTTAATCTGTTCAGGCTGCTATAATAAAACACCACAGACCGGGCAGCTTATGAACAACAGAAATTTATTTCTCACAGTTCTGGAGGTTGGAAATTCCAAGTTCAAGGCACCAGCAGATTCAGTGTCTGCTGATCTGGTGAGAGCTCACTTCCTGTTTCATTGATGGCATCTTATCTCTGTAACCTCACTTGTTGGAAGGGATGAGGGAGCTCCCTGGGTTCTCTTTTATACTAATTATCTCCCAAAGCTTCATCTCCAAAAACTATCATGTAGGAGCTTAGGGTTCAATATATGAATTTTAAGGGGGAGACAAACATTCAGTCTACAACAACCTCCAATCTTGAGAGTGCAGAAAACATGCCAAAGAAGCCGGTAGTCTTTGCTGGGGAGATGCACATGTGTTTGGCCCAGGACTCAGAGAAGCTGAAGAAGATCAGGCAGGAGCGGCAGGCTGGCTGCCGGATGTCAACAAGGTGAGCCGGCAGATCACTGAGGATGGCATGAGTGAGGCAGTGCCCGGCATTACACCAGCTTTTAGACCGGCTGCTTCCCATTCCTCTTCCCTCCCAAATCTCAGGATAATGCTTCTTGTACCCAAAACTAAACCAAAACCATATAGGAAGGGGGGATTCTGAGACGCATGGTTTCAGTTTAAGTTGACACAGTACGAAACTACCTAATCCCTTATTAGTTTAAGTTCCATGACACCAGGACATATATTTTATGCCCAGCACTTAGGATAACTTTCAATACACAGTAAGTCCTGAATAAATGTTTTAACAAATTGTATTCTTGTCTATGAACAAAGGGAATTTGTTCATTAAAAAAATATCATCCTTTGAATTACAACGTATTCCAAATTCAATCGTGGATTGTAAATTATAATTGTGAAATTAGCAAACTTTGAATATGATACTAATTTAGCAGTGTATTTAATACTAATTTAACCACTGATAGTAGCCTAATAATTGGTACCAACAAATCTGTAACTACCTCATTATTTTTGGATATGTAGGAAAGTAAAATTAATTTTAAAATGTCACCCAGGCAAAAGGTGGTTATTCCTTAATTATGACATATATACTTTTAAGAAATCAGAAAAAAATGACAATTCCTTAAAGTTTCTCAAGATGTAATTGATGGCAAAGAATGAGGATAACTACAGTCAACTGTGTATTTAAAATTAGCCTAAACTTCAACAATTGTGTTGAAAATTAGGAACCTTTGTTCAGAAAAACAGAAACTGGCTACTCCTGTTTGAAGATTTTCTGGTACCTTCCAAAGAACTGAGATATGAAAGGCTAACTGCCTCCCTCAATTTGACTACTGAAATCCCCAAGGATCTGGACATTCCCACCCAAAGTTGGCCTTTAGTACACTTCTCTTTGGTCTTAAAAAGTCAATGTTTGACAACTTTTGGACAACAATTGTTGCTTAACTGTGCTTTCGTTTATAGGACACATTGAAGCCTGTGAATGTACAATTTGCCATGGATGTAAAAACTAGGTGATGTTTATTTTTGTAAGACTTTGTATCTAATTTTAGAAAACTCCTCTAATTTCTTATGATGTGCTAGTGCAGTGACTAAGGAGAAAAAGGAATCACATGGGATTTATCCAGTTTTAAAGACTTCAAAGAAATACTATGGTATGGCAGTTAAAGCAGGTAAAGACATTTACCCAGTAATGAACTTTGAATTGTTATATCCTCATTAGGCAAATTCTAAACAGAGAACGACCCTGGACATCAACAGATTACAAACTATTATTCATTTAATCTTTAATTATTCATTAATTCCACAAATAGATTTTAGAGTGTCTGTTATATACTAAGCACAGGTTAGACCCTAGGCTTACAACAACTAGTTAAACAGATAAAATCCCTTGCCTTTATGGAACTTAAAGCCTAGTGTGTAATTCAATTAAAAAATAATTTCACAAATAACTGTACAGTTATAATACAGGGTACATTGAAAGGGTTAACAAAGGGATCTAATTTAGACTGGGGCTCAGAGAAGGGCTTCTTGAAGAATTAGTAGTTTATTTGCTTTCTCAGATACTTAATAAACCAAAGTGGCAAAATTAAATGAAAATGTTTCAATGGACAGAGTTAGGCACTACTTCTAATTACATCTATCCATCCATCCATCCACCCATAACATAGATCCAATCTTTCTAAATAAATTACAAGCAAATTGAATGTAAAATTAGTTAATACTATTTAAATATTACATATTCTAAAAAAAAATGATCAGTAGCAGAAATCTATGTATTGTCAATGTTATTCATCATATCAATATATTTTTAAAGTATAATTTCAATAGCTATAGAAAAAGCATTCTATAAAAAGAAAAATATTTAGTAAATTAGGAAAATAAAGAAATTTCTTAAATTAATGACAGATGGGCATTTTTAAAGATCCTCCAATGACTATATTTAATAATAAAACTTAAAAAAGTCTCCATTAAAGTCAGGAGACCACAACTATTTGACACTGTCCTAAATGGCCTAGTCAATGCAACAAGAAAAGAAATAAGCAATCTAAAGATTAGAGAATGTATCAGTTAGACTAAATATCATTCAATTTGTTGTGGTCTGGAAATTAAAAGTTTACCACATTGTTCACTTCTGAAAGAAACACAAATTAGTCATTATTTGCAAATAATATGCTAATCTTATAAAAATCCAAGGCAAGGAATGGAAAAGATAATTGAATGAATAAGGTAATTCAACAGACTTTTTCCTAGTAAGATAAAAAGGCAACATGAAAGAATTCAATAGTATTTCTTAATACCAATTTTTGCAAGAGCAGCAAAAATTATAAAATGTCAAGAAATTAATTTTTCAAAAGTTAGGATTTTATAGAGAAATCATGAAATCTTTTTTAAAGAGAATAAGAAACTTGAATACATGAAGATTATTTTCAAGGATGAAAGGACACATTTATATAAGAATATCTCCTCAAATTAAACTATAAGTTTAATAAATTCCAATAAAAATTACAAAATTATTTTGTTATCAAATTTGACAACCTGAATACAAAGCTCATGTAAAGAAATTCAGCACATGAATAGCTAAGGCAATTTCTGAATAGAAAACACAGCAGTTATACATTTCTTAAACAAATAAAAATCAGCAGCCACCAGGAAAAAATGTGGTAAATTTCACTATATTAAAATCAAAATGCCTACATAGTAAAAGATACTGTTAACAATGTTAAAACAGATGCAACTGACTGGGAAAAGTCATTTTGGCAATAATAATAATTAACAAAGGAACAAGATTTAAGTTAACAGCTAATATCATAGTCAATGGTGAAAAACAGCTTTTTCTATAAGATCAGGAATAAGATAAGGATGTCCATTCTCACCACTTTTATTCAACATAGTACTGGAAGTCCTAGGCATAGCAATTCAGACAAGAAAAAGAAATAAAAGGCATCCAAATTGGTAAGGAAGAAGGAAAACTTTCACTATTTGCAGAAGATATGATACTGTATGTAGAAAACCCTAAAGACTACCCCATTTACTGACCTGATAAATGAATTCAGTAAAGTCACAGGATACAAAGTTAATATACAGAAATCCATTGAATTTCTCTACACCAATAATGAAGTAGCAGAAGGATAACTGAAAAAAATCTCACAATTGCACTAAAAGGAATAAAATCCCTAGGAATAAATTTAACCAAGGAAGTGAAAGACTTGTACTCTGAAAACCAGAAAACACTGAGGAGAGAAATTGAAGATGACATGAACAAATGGAAAGCCATTCCATGCTTATGGATTAGAAAAACTAATTTTGTTAAAATGTCCATCTTACCCAAAACAATTTAAGATGTTGTTGTAATGCATTTAATGTAATTGCTTTCAAAATACCAACAATATTTTTCATAGAACTAGAAAAAAATAATCCTAAAATTTTTATATTTTTATGGAACTACAAAAGAAACTCCAAAAGATCCTGAATATCCAAGCAATCTTGAGAAAGACTGACAAATCTGAAAGTATCATAATCCCATATTTAAGAAATAACTACAAAGCTGGAGTAATCAAAACAGTATGGTACTGACACAAAAATAGACACATAGATCAATGGAACAGAACAGAGAGCCCAGAAATAAATTCACAATAATTAGGGTTAATTAATATTAAACAAAGGAAGCAAGAATATGTAATGGGAAAAAGACAGATTCTTCAACAAATGGTGTTGGGAAAACTGGACGGGTGCATGCAAAAGAATGAACGTTGAACACGGTCTTATGCCAGACACAAAAATAAACTCAAAATGGATTAAAGACCAAAATGTGAGACCTGAAACCACAAAACTGCTAGGAGAAATCATAGGCAGTAACTTTTTTGACACAGCCCATAGAAACATTTTTCTAGATATGTCACTTTTGGCAAGGGAAACAAGCAAAAATAAACTACTAGGACTACATCAAAATAAAAAACTTTTGCACAGCATAGGAAACCATTAACAAAACAAAAAGGCAGCCTGCTAAATAGGAGAAGATATTTGCAAATTATCTATAAATGGTTAATATATATATGATTAATATCCAAAATATATAAAGAATTTAAATAACTCAACACCAAATACTTCAAACAAGCCATTTCCAATCATCATGGAAATGCAAATCAAAACCATAATGAGTTATCACCTCATACCAGTCACAGTGCCTAGAATGAAAAAGACAAGAAATAACAATTGGTGAAGATATGGAATAAAAGGGAACCTTCATACACTGTTGGTGGGAAAGCAAATGAGTGCAGCCACTGTGGAAAACATTATGGAGGTTCTTCAAAAAATAAAAAGTAGGTTCTTCAAAAAAAATAAATAAATAAAATAAAATAAAAAAATAAAAACTACCCTACAACCCAGCAATAGCACTACGAAGAATTTATCCAAAGAATACAGGAGTGCTGGTTCATAGGGGCACACGTACGCCAATGTTTACAGCAGCAATTTCAACAATAGCCAAATTATGGAAAGAGCCTAAATGTTCATAAACTGATGAATAGATAAAGAAGGTGTGGTTTATATATATGTAATGGAAAAGTACTTGGCAATGAGAAAGAATGAAATCATGCCATTTGCAGCAATGTATCTGGAGGGTATTATGCGAAGTGAAATAAGTCAGTGAGAGAAAGGCAGAAATCATGTTTTCAGTCTTATGTGGAACTTGAGAAACTTAACAGAAGACCATGGGGAAAGGGAAGGGGAAAAATAGTTACAAAAGAGAGGGAGGGAGGCAAATCTTAAGACACTCTTAAATACAGAGAATAAACTGAGAGTGGTTGGGGGTGGGGGAGAAGGGAAAGTGGGTGATGGGCACTGAGGAGGACACTTGTTGGGATGAGCAGTGGGTGTTGTATGTAAGCGATAAATCAAGGGAATCTACCCCCAAAACCAAGAGCATGCTGTACACACTGTATGTTAGCCAATTTGACAACAAATTGTATTTTAAAAAGGAATGAGACTTTTGTAAGGGAATCATTAAAGTGGAAAATAATTTTTAAAAAAGTCAGAAGTAAAAAAAAAAAAAAGAAATACTATATAATCTAGTAATTCTACCACTAGGTATTTAAATCTCTCCCAAAATGAAAACACTAATTCAAAGATCTATATGCACCCTCATGTTTATTACAGCATTATTTACAATGGCCAAGATATGGAAGCAACCAAAATATCCACTGATTAAGTGAATGCATACAGAAGAGGTGGTAAATATACACAATGAAATATTATTCAGCCATAAAAATAAAGAGATCTCCCCTTTGCAACAATATGCACGGACATAGAGGGTATTATGCTAAGTGAAATAATTCCATCAGAGAAGACAAATACTGTATGATTTCACTCATACGTGGAAGTTCAGAAACAAATCAAATGAACAAAGAAAAAAAGAGACAAAACAAGACTTGTAAATATAGAGAACAAACCGGTGTCTGCCAAAGGGAAGATGAGTGAGAGGATGAGTGAAATAGATCAAAAGGATTAAGAGTACACTTACTGTGATGAGCACTGAGGAATGTATAGAATTGTTGAATCACTATGGTGTACACTTGAAACTAATGTAACACTGCATGTTAATTATACTTCAATAAAAAAGAAAAGAAAATGTACATAAACTATGGGGTGCCTGGGTGACTCAGTTGAGCATCTGACTCTTGATTTCAGCTCAGGTCATGATCTCACAGGTTTGTGAGTTTGAGCTCCATATCAGGCTCCATGCTGATTGTGCAAAACCCACTTGGGATTCTCTCTCCCCCTCTCTCTGCCCCTCACCCACTTGCTCTCTCTGTCTCTCTATCAAACTAAATGAACTTTAAAAAGTAAAAAATAAATAAATAAAATAAAATGTACGTAAACTACAATCCACTATTCTATGTCTCAGATACACTCTAGAAAAATCTTATTTGCAAAAAAGAAACATCACGGATGTTCACTAAAGCAGTGTTAATATTAGTAAATAGGTGGAAAAAGCTTCATGCCCACCAAAAGGGAATAAATGAATGAAATGTATCATATCTTTGCAATTCAATACTCTGTGGCAGTTAAAAAGATCTTTAAAACTGTAAATATGAATATAAATAGACCAAAAGCAATGCTGAAAAAGGAAAGCAAGATATTGACACATATATGCTATTTATATATATTAACCATATACAAAAGAAAACAATCCTGGGTGTATTGCTCTGCATATCTCATATACACTTAGCGTTTAAAAATATAGGAATATTATATATGTGCAAAAATATATATACACATATTTTATGTAGTGATATATAAAACCACATGAAAATCTATTTGAGAACACACTGAAACAAAATTGCACCTCAAACACATCAGAAGAGAGGCATGTGGGGAACAGGGAGGGGATAACGATGAGTAAGTTTAAAGGAGACTGTCCTAGAGGCAGCTGGGTGGGTCAGTCCATTAAGCGTCTGACTTCAGCTCGGGTCATGATCTCACTGCTTGTGAGTGCAAGCCTGGCATGGGGCTCTGTGCTGACAGCTCGGAGCCTGAAGCCTGCTTCAGATTCTGTGTCTCCCTCGCTCTCTGCCCCTCCCCCACTAATACTCTGTCTCTCATAAATAAGCAAATAAATAATAAAGGAGACTGACCTATATCTTTAGTGTACTTTTTTTTCAGGACTAGAATTTAGTGATTCATCATTTACATATAACACCCAGTGCTCATCCCAACCAGTGTCCTTCTTAATGCCCCTCACCCCTTTAGCCCTTCCCTTCACCCAACACCCCACCATCAACCCTCTATTTATTCTCTGTATTTAAAAGTCTCTTACTGTCTCCCTTTCTGTTTTTATATTATTTTTGCTCCCCTTCTCCTATGCTTTGTTTCTTAAATTCTACATATGAGTGAAATCATATGATATCTTTTTCTGATTGACTTATTTCACTTAGCATAATACACTCTAGTTCCATCCACATTGTTGCAAATGGCACAATTTCACTCTTTTTGATCTCTGAGTAATATTCCACTGTAAAGATATACAACATCTTCTTTATCCATTCATCAGTCGATGGACATTTCAGTTCTTTCCATACTTTGGCTACTGTTGATAGTGCTACTATGAACATTGGGGTGCATGTACTCCTTCAAATCAGCATTCTTGTATCCTTTGGGTAAATACCTAGTACTGCAATTGCTTGCTTGTAGGGTAGTTCTATTTTTCATTATGTGAGGAACCTCCATACTGTTTTTCAGAGTGCCCGCACCAACTTGCAATCCCACCAGCAGTGTAAAAGGGTTCCCCCTTCTCCACATCTTTGTCAACATCTGTTGCCTGAGTTCTTAATTTTAGCCTTTCTGACAGCTGTGAGGTGGTATCTCATGGTGGTTTTGATTTGTATTTCCCTGATGATGAGTGATGTTGAGCATTTTTCATATGTCTGTTATGGATGTCTTCTTTAGAAAAGTGTCTATTCATGTCTTTTGCCCATTTCTTCACTGGATTATTTATACTTTGGGTGTTGAGTTTGAGAAGTTCTTTAGAAATTTTGGATACTAACACTCTATCTGATATGTCATTTGCAAATACCTTCTCACAGTCAGTTAGTTGCCTTTTAGTTTTGCTGATTATTTCCTTCACTGTGCAGAAACTTTTTATTTTGATGAGGTCCCAATAGTTCATTTTTGCTTTTGTTTCCTTGCCTCTGGACACATGTCAAGTTAGAAGTTGCTACAGCTGAGGTCAAAGAGATTGTTGCCTGTTTTCTCCTCTAGGATTTTGATGGCTTCCTGTCTTAATGTTTAGGTCTTCATCCATTTTGACCTTATTTTTGTATATGGTGTAAGAAAGTGGTCCAGGTTCATTCCTCTGCATGTTGCTGTCCAGCTTTTTCAACACCATTTGCTGAAGAAACTGTCTTTATTACATCAGATATTCTTTTCTGCTTTGTCAAAGATTATTGGCCATATGTTTGTGGGTCCATTTCTGGGTTGTCTATTCTGTTCCATTGATATATCAGTCTGTTTTTGTGCCAGTACCATACTGTCTTGATGATTACAGCTTTGTAATATAGCTTGAAGTCTAGAATTGTGAGGCCTCCGGCTTTGGTTTTTTTCAGGATTGCCTTGGCTATTTGGGGTCTTTTCTGGTTCCATGCAAATTTTAGGACTGTTTGTTCTAGCTATGCGAAGAATGTTGATGTTATTTTGATATGGATTGCACTGAATATATATGTGTGTTATTTTTTAATTAACAAACAAAACACCGAGAATCAATGTGTCAATATTAGCAATTTTTAATTCAGAATGACCAAATAAGACATTTACTGTGTTACTCTTGGTAATTTTTTTCTCCTTTGACTCTCAAAATTAAGCACAATTTAAAAATGTGCTTGTAAATTCTTTTTCACACAATGTAAACATGCAGATCAAATGCTCAAAGTGTCTTCGGAATTTTCTTTTCTAAAGGTCTCTGATTAGAATAATCGGGCCATCTTTCAGTTAGGTATGGAAAGAGAAATAGAAGAGAAAGTCCGAAGGTCATGTTCATTATGGGAATTCCCTAAGTTCTGTTGAGAGACCTTATCCCCATGGTGTGAGGTGAAGTAGGAGAGAGGAGGGAGAAAGGTTATCCCTAGGGCTTTCTCCCAACATCCCTGCAGACTCCTTCATCTGGCAGCACATAGACATGATGCATTAGTGAGCAGAATTAGTAAATAAGAAACGAAGCAGGAGATGCCAGCTCCCTTGAGGCTTACACAAGATGTCATCGATAAGAAATATCCATGCTAATTTCCAACTCTGAGCAACAATGATAGACTACTTACTCCACCTAGCCTCCATCACATATTGTTATGGGATTACAGAGCCTCTCACAGGTCAAGAGAAGATTGGGCTACTTTTACTTTTTTGAGGCTTCAGCGTATTAAAAAAATGATAACTAAAAATAAACTTACAATAATTCTGTTATAAGTGTTTATATTTAAGAATGCTGTTAATACAAATAATAAAATCTAAGTATGCTAGTCATCACAACTACAAATTATGAAAACATATCAAAGTGCACAATGGAAGCCTGTTCCAATGATGGGAACAAAAAATATAAAGGTCTACAATGAATGTCTGTATTGCTGTAACTGTATGTAATACTTCAATAAAATATATTGCCAAAAATCTCCAATTGATGTCTTTTCGTAAATAAGGGATCAGGCCTAAGTGGCCTTCCTGTGGTATTCCTCCCCCTCTCCTTGTTTTAAGTTCTGCTCTTAGGGGACCACTTACAGGAATGACTGTGTCTTATTACTTGAGAGGATAAGGAGGGCCAGAGCAGGACTTTGGCTAGACTAGTGGAGAAATGGCATTTACTACAAGTCAATTGGATGGAATAATCAAGTTCAGGAAGGATGACATAAAGCAGGGAAGGGCAGGTGCCATAATACAGGCAGGTAAGATACTTAGAGCAGAGATCTGTGCCTGGTCTAACTGCCCTGGTGGCTCACGGAATGATGGTGGCATGTGTAATGTGTGGGTGGGCTAAACTTTAAACCGCCTTCTCTCTGCAACTTGTGGTCTAATCACTGTGCTTTATTCTCACATTTCCCTTTTCTAAAGGCTTTCCTTGTAAATCTTTTTTTTTTTAAATGTTTTATTTATTTCTAGGAGAGAGAGAGAGAGATAGCGTGAGCAGGGAAGGGTCAGAGAGAGAGGGTATCACAGACTGAAACAGGCTCCAGGCTCTGAGCTGGCAGTCAGCACAGAGCCCGATGCGGGGCTCGAACCCACGAACCGCGAGATCATGACCTAAGCGAAAGTCGGATGCTTAACCGACTAAGCCACCCAGGCGCCCCTTTCCTTGTAAATCTTAACAATGGTCATGTTCTCATTTTCTTTGAGAAATTGTTGAAAATGTGCTCAAAAACAGTGGTGCCTTTCCCAGTGACCCTGACACCAATGAAAACACATACATTGCCATCAAACTAAACTTCTGACATAAAGTTGGGGAAGGTAGCAGCAAGGGTCAAGTAGTTAAATTAATAGAGGAGGGCCAAAAAAAGGGGAAGAATTAAGGAATGGAGAGCTCTGGACAAATAGAGGCAAAATCCCAGGCTACAGTCTGTGAACTGCAAGGATCTAGTTATAAGGCACCAGCCACTGAGGGTAGAGCTTAATATTTACCAACGTTTCCCTATGTCCCTTAGCTTACTTCCAGAGTTATTCTGAATGTTATGGGCTTCATGCACATGTAGAGGAACCATACAATTCCCAAAATGTATACATCTCCTATGAACTCATCCAAAGCAGAAAATATATCACCAGGCCTATTAAAGGCACTCTATTTTTAAAGTATTATTCAAAGTATAATAAAACTTCAAATGTCAGAGCCTATAGGAACTCTGTATGAATGGACTGTGAAATAATCTGGCCAAAAGGCCTTCATGGTCATTTGTCATTTGACAATATTTTCCTCACCTGGAAACCCAGAATGGTGCACTATTACTAAGGATGGAAGAGAAAGGTCCAAGTCATTCCTTTCCTGAGGGATAATTTATATAAGTTACAACAAAAAGAAGGAGAATGAAAGCATGAGATGTGTTTTTTTAGTCTTAGCTTCCTACAAGGTCAAGAGATTTAGTGCATGCTTGCTACTTTGTTCTTAGAAAGTGGAGAACAATTCTCCTCCCAATTCCCCCAAGTGAGAAAGGGCAAGTTGACACTCGATGCCATCCCTGTACTGGGAAGCCTGTAATATAAAGGAAGAGAAAAGAAACCAGGTTATGTTGCCAACACTTCAACTTGATGAACCTTTTGTTGTTAGCTCTTTCTAACTTGGGGAGATGGGACAGAGGAGGAAAGTGGGAAAGAGACTATGGGGAAGACCCTCTAGAGATTTGGAAGAGAGAAAGTTCATCTGCAAAAGTGAACATCAATGTGAGTTGTCACTGATTATAATTTAATATAACCTTAAAAGGAGAATAAAGCCAGACTTCAAGCTGTATTACAAAGCTATAATCATCAAGACAGTATGATACTGGCACAAAACAGACACTCAGATCAATGGAAGAGAATAGAGAACCCAGAAATGGACTCACAAACATATGGCCAACTCATCTTTGACAAAGCAGAAAACAATATTCAATGGAA
>NW_027551572.1:2897529-2990650 GCF_008692635.1 Crocuta crocuta
ATAGAAAGCTTATGAGAGAAATTGAAGAAGACACACACAAAAAAGGAAAAATATTCCATGCTTCTGGATTGAAAGAACAAATATTGTTAAAATGTCAATACTACCCAAGGCAATCTACATATTCAATGAAATACCTATCAAAATAACAACAGCATTCTTCACAGAGCTATAACAAACAATCCTAAAATTTGTATGGAACCAGAAAAGACCCCAAATAGCAAAAGCAATCTTGAAAAAGGAAACCAAAGCTGGAGGCATCACAATCCTGGACTTCAAGATGTATTACAAAGCTGTAATCATCAAGACAGTATAGTACTGNAGTCTTAGCTTCCTACAAGGTCAAGAGATTTAGTGCATGCTTGCTACTTTGTTCTTAGAAAGTGGAGAACAATTCTCCTCCCAATTCCCCCAAGTGAGAAAGGGCAAGTTGACACTCGATGCCATCCCTGTACTGGGAAGCCTGTAATATAAAGGAAGAGAAAAGAAACCAGGTTATGTTGCCAACACTTCAACTTGATGAACCTTTTGTTGTTAGCTCTTTCTAACTTGGGGAGATGGGACAGAGGAGGAAAGTGGGAAAGAGACTATGGGGAAGACCCTCTAGAGATTTGGAAGAGAGAAAGTTCATCTGCAAAAGTGAACATCAATGTGAGTTGTCACTGATTATAATTTAATATAACCTTAAAAGGAGAATAAAGCCAGACTTCAAGCTGTATTACAAAGCTATAATCATCAAGACAGTATGATACTGGCACAAAACAGACACTCAGATCAATGGAAGAGAATAGAGAACCCAGAAATGGACTCACAAACATATGGCCAACTCATCTTTGACAAAGCAGAAAACAATATTCAATGGAAAAAAGACAGTCTCTTCGGCAAGTGATGCTGGGAAAACTGGACAGTGACACACAGAAAAGTGAACCTGGACCACTTTCTTACACCACACACAGAAATAAACTCAAAATGGTTCATAGCAGCACTCTCAACAATAGCTAAAACATGGAAAGAGCCTAAGTGTCCATCAACTGACGAATGGATCAAGAAGATGTGGTTTATCTATACTATGGAATACTACATGGCAATGAGAAAGAATGAAATCTGGTCATGTNNNAAAAAAAAAAAAAAGTATGTATTACCTAATTAGTATAAAATTTTAAAAATTAAAAAAAATATATCTATTCAACCTCAGACCCGTCACAGTTCTTCACAATTGCCAAGAAGTAGCCAGAATCTACCTTCAGATTTGAGTAAAGGAGATTTTGATGATTCCACCTCCCAACCATTAATTATTCCAGCTTATCCCCAAATACTGCAATGGAGAGACAAGCCATACCTATTGTGCTTTCTGAATTCATGATCCACAAAATGTGAGAGATAATAAATGATCGTTTTAGTTTTAAGCCAATAGGTTATGAAAGAACTGGGTTAGGAACAAAGACAACAAAGACCTAGTAATGAGGTGCTGCCCTAACAAAAACATAAAGATGCATCAGCAAATGTGAGAGTGCATGGCAAGCATAAAAGGTAGAAGAGTTTTGAAAACAATTTTCCTGGTGGAAGCTTGATGGTCTTCAGGATAGTTTAAATGAAAGTATAGAATCGATACTGAAAACTGAAGAAAGGAAACCCATGTCTCATTGGACAACTCTGGCTACTCACACTCTGCAGAAACTGTGGCTATGTATTTGGATGAATGTAAAAAGGGAAAAAATAAAGTGGTGTATGTATATATACAATTTGCTTGGTAAACAAAATCACTGAAAGCATAGAATGTAAAAGGAATAATAAACATCCATCCCCAATGTTAAAAAAAAAAAAGAAAGAAACTCAAAATGGATGAAGACCTAAATGTAAAACAGGAAGCCATCAAAATCCTCAAGAAGAAAACAGGCAAAAATCTCTTTGACCTTGGCCGCAGCAACTTCTTACTCAACATGTCTCCAGAAGCAAGGGAAACAGAAGCAAAAATGAACTATTGGGATCTCATAAAATAAAAAGCTTCTGCACAGCTAAGAAAACAATCAGCAAAACTAAAAGGCCACCGACCAAATGGGAGGAGCTATTTGCAAACAACATATCAGATAAAGGGTTAGTATTCAAATCTATAAAGAATTTATCAAACTCAATACCCCAAAATAAATAATCCAATGAAGAAATGGGCAAAAGACATGAAGAGACACTTTTCCAAAGAGGACATCCAGATGGCCAACTGACACATGGAAAAATGCTCAACATCACTCATCATCAGGGAAATACAAATCAAAACCACAGTGAGATACCACCTCACACCTGTCAGAATGTCTAACATTAACAACTTAGGCAACAAGAGATGTTGGCAGGGATGTGGAGAAAGAGAATCTATTTGAACTTATGGTGGGAATGCAAACTGGTGCAGCCACTCTGGAAAACAGTACAGAGGTTCCTCAAAAAATTAAAAATAGAAATTCCCTACGACCCAGCAATTACACTACTAGGTATTAATCCAAGGGATACAAGTGTGCTGTTTCAAAGGGGCACATGTACCCCAATGTTTATAGCAGCACTGTCAACAATAGCCAAAGTATGGAAAGAGCCCAAATGTCCTCCGGTGGATGAACGGATAAAGAAGATGTGGTATATATATACAATGGAGTATTACTTGGTAATCAAAAAGAATGAAATCTTGCCATGTGCAAGTACATGGAACTAGAGGGTATTAAGCTAAGCAAAATTAGTCAGAGAAAGACAAATATCATATGACTTCACTCATATGAGGACTTTAAAATATAAAACAGATGAACATAAGGGAAGCAAAAATAATATAAAAACAGGGAGGGGGACAAAACCTAAGAGACTCTTAAACAGGGAGAACAAACAGGTTGCTGGAGGGGTTGTGGATGGGGGATGGGCAAATGGGTAAGAGGCATTAAGGAATCTACTCTTGAAATCATTGTTGCACCATATGTTAACTAACTTGGATGTAAATTAAAAAATAATTTTTTTAAAAAAGGAGAATAAAGCGACTGTGATTCAAACAAAACAAAAAAGCAAAATTTAAATTAATTAAGACCATGGTTAGAAAAAGGTTTCCCTTCACCTTTGGCTAAAAAGTCCTTTAAGAAGGGGGTGGGGGGCAGTCCAAAAGGAAGGCTGTTTTGCAGGGAGTTTGCTATGAGGATGTAGTGGCTAGTCAGATTTTAACAGAAAAATCCCCCCAAATTTCTGAAGTTTCTCCCTCTATGTCATTTTGGGTTGTTGTCACCAAACACAACAAAACTTTGGTACATATGTAAAAACTACAAATTTTTTTTTTCATTTAGAAAAAGTACTTACAAATTCCCTTGTGTTCTTCAAAAAGTTAAAAATAAAACTACCCTGTGATCCAGCAATTGCACTACTATGTATTTACTCAAAGGATACAAAAATACTGATTCAAAGGGACACATATTTATAGCAGCATTATTAATAATAGGCAAATATGAAAAAAGCCCAAATGTTCATTGACTGATTAATGGATAAAAAACATGATGTGGTACACATACAATCGAATATTGCTTAGCCATAAAAAAGGATGAAATCTTGCCCTTTGGAATGAGGTGGATAGAACTAAGGGTGTGTTAAGCTAAGCAAAATAAGTCAGCCAGAGAAAGACAAATACCATAAGGTTTCATCCATAGATGGAATTTAAGAAATGAAGCAGATGAACATGGGGGGAGGGAGGGAAAAAGAGGCAAAACATAAAACATACTCTTTTTTTTTTTTTAATAGTTTATTNACTCTTAACTATAGAGAACAAATTGAGAGTTGCTAGAGGGGAGGTGGGCAGGGGGATGGGCTAATTTGGTGATTGGATTAAGGAGACACTTGTGATGAGCACTGGGTATTATATGTGAATGATGAATCACTAAATTCTACTCTTGAAACGAATATTACACTATAGGTCAACTAATTGGAATTTAAATTAAAACTTGAAACAAACAAATTTTTAAAATTCCCTCTTATAATTCTCAGTTGGTAGGTTGAAAATTCAATTTAAAGGATCAATAAAAAAGAAATCACCCCAAACACTCACCCAGTATTGGGAAGAACTAACCACAGCTTTAGAGTCTGGTTGGCATTTTCAATAATTCAGTGCTAAAAAAAGAGCCCCATGTTTACAACAAAAGACGATCCAAAGGCACTTGAACATGGCTTTGGAACGTTTGCTTCCAAGGTGCTCCAGACGGGACATCACTTGGCTGCTCGCCTAGCCCCGCACAGAGGAGTCCAGCCAAGGTATTTTCAGGGCTGTTTCTCCCCACTCACAAGGGCAGAAGGCTCTGCATGCAAGGTCTTCAACATGAAAGCAGACTTGGAGTGGGGGTGGATGGCTTCGAGGCAAGCATTTAAAATGACTGAAAGGGACTTCTCAGATTCAGCGTATAAAGATTTGAGACCATTTCCATCCGTTAATTTATTAATTTCTATTTTTTTAAAAAACCTCATAAACAAAAACTAAAAGCAAGTAAAATCCAATGATAGTAAAAGATTTAATTCTTCCCCTCAGATGATTTTTTTAATAGTAAAGGTGCTTCAAAGAGCTTTGTTTAAAAAAAAAAAATCCTGTGATCACCTGACCTTTTATGAAGTCAGACATTTCTTTTCATGAGGCCATGAGGCTGTGTGTTATTTTGAAATTACTAAATTCCAAAAATTCTTATGAAAGCTCTTCTCCATCCTCACTCCAAAGTGACTGTGGCCAGAAAGGAAGTGGATGTGATAAAATATAAACACATTGCTGAAATTCAAATTCAAGGAGGACCCCACTAGAAGGGACTGTGGAAATCAATGAGAACAGTGGTTCTCAAATCTGTTTGCACAACAGAATCACCTATTTAATGTTATTCCAGCCTTTTATTTCAACTCAGCTTTCTTAAAATGTATCTTTGAGTATTTCTTCTATTTCAAATCTTCTTGTCTATTCCTCCCATCTTACCACCACTGCCAAATTCAGCCATGGAAATACCTATATTTCTTAGGATTGGTTTTCATTCACTATCCTGTTTGGGATCAACGGTTCTCTCACCTCTTTATCTTTTCATATGAACATCTACAGTTTTTCAAGACTTTCCTCCACTTCATGGATTCTAATACTATAATAGTTCTTGTTTCTTTCTTTAATGTTTATTTATTTGTTTTAGAGAGAGAGAGGGTGCAATCAGGGGGAGAGGCAGAGAGAGAGAGACTGAGAGAGAGAGAGAGAGAGAATTCTAAGCAGGCTCCATGCTCAGCACAGAGCACAATGTGGAGCTCAATCCCATGACCCTGGGATCATGACTTGAGCTGAAAAGTCCAATGCTCAACCAATTGAAACACCCAGGTGGCCCAGTACTTACGGTTTCTATAGTAATTAATAACTATATTTGTTTTTATTATATTTTAAGGTTAATATATTTATTATAAAATAACTTAAAATATTAACATTTCTGAAATATAAGTGCTAGATAATGTACAGAAAAGTACACATATAAGAAAATTTTTAAAAAAATGGAAAATTTTTTAAATATTGTTTTCTTGTGTATCAAAGTAGCAATGTGTGATGCTTAATGAAATGAAATAGACATTCTCAGGAATTTTGTGTAGCATGATAGATTATTACCACTCTTTTTAATATAAAGTGACAATATATACCAGAAGACTTAAATATATCATTTCCAAAACCTAGCACTAATCACCAAAGGGAAAAAACATCAGCCATCTCAATTTGCATAGTCATGACTTTTGTATATCCCATTAGAATTCCAAGAAATGTTTTATGACTTTTTCTAGTTTAGATATTATATTACTTTTGGAGGTTTGTGTGTCTTCTGAGTCTTCATTAAGGAAGAGTCCTGATTTTCACAGATTGTAAAGTGAGAATCATAATAGTAACTACTTCACAGCATTATGTAAATCAAATTAATTTTTATGTGGAAGGCTGGGGTTTGACTAGCTGGCTGGAACATTTCTATCAGTTTACTCTATAATTGGAGCCCAAGTTCTTGATTGTCTGTGAAGCTGGTATGATAGAGCAATAGTCTGTTTCCCAAATTTCCTCACATTGCAGGGAAAAGGAATCATGGACAGATCACACTTTGAGTATGCTCTGCCACTGCCTGGGAGCATAAGGGTAACATTCTATAAAAGAGAAAATGGGGGTGTGGGCACCTGGGTGGCTCAGCAAGTTGAGCATCAACTCTTGATTTCTGCTCAGGTCATAATTCTAGGATCGTGGAATCAAGCCCCACATCAGGCTTTGCACGAAGCATGGAGCCTGCTTAAGATTCTCTCCCTCTGTGTCTCTCTCTGTCTCTGTCTCTCCCCCTCTGCCCCTCTTCCCATCTCTCATGGTCTCTCTCTCTCTCTAAAGTAAAAAAGAGAGAGAGAGAGAAAAAAAAGTGGAGGAAGACCAAGGCATAAAGGCTATGGCTTTAAGAGGATATATTTCCCTGTTTTTGCTAGGGGATGCCAGTATCAAAAGGCAAATAGCACTGTTGGTGGGACTGCAAACTGGTGCAGCTACTCTGGAAAACAGCATGGAGGTTCTTCAGAAAGTTAAAGACAGAGGTACCCTATGACCCAGAAATTACACTACTAGGTATTTATCCAAAGGCTACTAAGATACTGATTGGAAGGGGCACGTGTACCCCAATGTTTATACCAGCATTAGCAACAATAGACAAATTATGGAAAGAGTCTAAATATCCATCAATTGATAATGGATAAATATGTATATATACATATATATATACACATATATGTATATATATAATAGAATATTACTACTCAGCCATCAAAAAGAATGAAATCTTGCCATTTGCAATAATGTGGATGAAACTACAGTGTATTATGGTAAGCAAAATAAATCAGTCAGAGAAAGACAATACTATACAATTTCACTCATATCTGGAATTTAAGAAATGAAACCGATGAACACAGGAGGAGGGAAGGAAAAATAAAATAAGCTAAAAACAGAGATGGAGGCAAACCGTAAGAGACTCTTAAATACAGACAATAAACTGAGGGTTGCTAGAGGGGAGGTCGGGGGGGGGTGCTGGGCTAAATGGGAGATGGGCATTAAGGAGGGCACTTGTGATGAGCACTGGGTGTTATATGTAAGTGATGAATCACTAAATTCTACTCCTGAAACCAATACTACAGTGTATGTTACGTAACTTGAATTTAGGTAAAATCTTGGGGAAAAAAACGGCAAGTAGCAGCTAAATGAGACTGGAGAGGTTACCCTGTTATTTGGGGACTGGTGTTGTGTACATCATCCTAGGGAAGAAGGTACTGCTGAACTGTGAACTTAGCTGTCTTCCACAGACTGTCTAAATTTTTAGGCCTTAATTGTCCTACTTCGGGGGCTCTTTCTAGCATTCTTGGTCAGGGCAGATTTGTCCCATCACAAAGGGCCAATGAAGACACTGTCCCTTTCCACCTATACCAGTCTGCACCTTTTAACTTAGTTCAGTTAGCACAGAGTTAGAATTTTTCAAAAGAAACTTGAATTGGCAGTCAGAAGAAAAAAATTAATGAAATAAAAGCATACAGAACGGGCTGGTTTATAGTTTCTTTAAAAATTTTCTCTCCCTCTCTTCCTCCCTTATTCCTTTCTTTTCCTTAGTTTTTTTTTTTTCTTTTTATTTTCCTCTTGAGTACTACCATGCTGGTCCATGGGAAGTCAAGGATAAATAAGAGGTTTGACAGGGGCACCTGGGTGGCTCAGGAGGTTAAGTGTCTGACTTCAGCTCAGGTCATGATCTCACAGTTCATGGGCTTAAGCTCTGTAATGGGCTTTCTGCTATCAGCGTGGAGCCTGCAGCCTGCTTCAGATTCCGTGTCTCCTTCTCTTTCTGCCTCTCCCCTGCTGTGCTCTCTATCTCTCTCAAAAATAAATAAAATACTAAAAAAAAAAAATAAGACACTTGACTTTCTTCCCCTAATTTAGCTACAGTTGAGACAAACAGCGGCTTTGCTGCAACTCACAGCCCACCAAACCCTAGAGCCATTTACTGGGTATGACCCATCTCATTTCCACTCATTTTAGTGCAAGTCCCTCTTTGAGGTTCTCAGTATCTCTTCTCCCTTACTTTTCACTCTGCAATGTACTTGCATTACTCATAACTGCCACCAGGTGGTGTCTAATACTGGCTCACATAGTTCACATATATTATTTAACATAAGTTTATGATGAAGTCAACTTTGTTTTCATCATAAAAATGTACCCTTAAAATAAAACTTAAAGTATTTAATCATCCACTGAGTGACAGATCCTGCATAATCATAATACGTGTATCATGTTTTACCATTGACAAAGTGTTCACGTTCTTTTCAGGTTTCTGATGGTTCTTTAAGGCAGAATGACAGGGGTTTTTATTTGACATGCTTTACAGATGGCAGAAAGGCTACATTATGTGGGCCAAAGTCACACAGTTACTAAGTAGTAGAATACGGATATAAGACCTGGTTTAATCCAAGCAACTTGTTTAACGCTGTGCTGTAACGCCATGAATAAAGAAGGAACACCAGGTACAGGTTTTAAGGCTCGAGTATTATACGTCTTCACCCAATTACCATCTTCCTTATTGCTTGTAGGAAATTGTTGAGGTTATGTTCTGGGCATTTCCAGCACTCTACGGCTAAGCTCCACCTGTCTACTTTGCAGCCTTAGGTGAAATGTTAATTGTCGTCATAATCTTCAGTTTGTCTCTGAGTTCAATACTCTTTCTTTTTTGTCTCATTTTGTACAATGAGAGGTT
This sequence comes from Crocuta crocuta, assembly GCF_008692635.1. Taxonomy (NCBI): domain Eukaryota; kingdom Metazoa; phylum Chordata; class Mammalia; order Carnivora; family Hyaenidae; genus Crocuta; species Crocuta crocuta. Next base: position 2,906,292 of record NW_027551572.1, read on the forward strand.
GCCCCTTGCCTTTATTTCTTTGAACAATAAGGATCACTAAACACGGCACATATCTCAAATGATATGCTAGCACATGATTGTTTCTTCCTCAGTAAAGGAAAAAAATTCCTTAGTAACCAAGTTGCTATGTTCTCTTAGGAAGCTCAGCTATTGTCACTGAATGCTCAGATCTATCTTTTCTTCTTAAGGGATCCAAACGGATATTTTCTTTAGAGGCAATTTTATGAGGATTTTAAAATAATTTTGAAAAGCAGTTTAACTGTGATTTCCTTACGATATTCCACTCATGGATTAATTCACAGCAAGCCAGTAAGATTATAAATGTATTTTAAAAAATAGTACTCATAGCAATTTTTTGACACACATATAAATATATTCCATCTGAAATAAACAAAAATGCTTACACAGCTCAACAGATCACTTGGAAACAAACTTGCTTGACTATATTATTGAGCAAAAACAAAGCTGAAGCACAAACACCCTTCCTTGTTGACATGTATTTGGATAGGTAGGAAGACACTACTTGGTTTTTAAAAAACTGACCTTTCTGTAAGGCCTGGTCATAGAAGTGTAAACAATGTAAATGAATCCACCATCACCAGCTTTCATATCATATCTATGTCACCTGTGTATTCTGAGATCACACATATACCTGGGAAGGGTTGCTGCGTCACAGTTACATTTAAGTTCTTGGCAGGTAGAACTAAGTAAAAGTAGTTTGGAACAAGTTTTACATCCTATTTAGAACAAATCACTAGTATTCCCTAAATAAGAGGTTACAATAGAAAGATACTGCCTGGAATGTATCCTTTTCACTTTGGTTCTTTTTTTGTTTGTTTTTATTTGTGATTTACAAGTTGTTTGAATCACCTGCTTATCGTACAATCCTGCCACAAAGTATTAAAGCACAAGATGCTATTATTCCTTCAACATCTGCAATCTTCAAGTTTCATACTGAACTACATCCCTAGTATGTCAGCAATTCTTGAATTTAAAAAATAATAAATGGGTAAAACTCTTCTAAAAATGCAGATGTCTATACCTATAATGGTATTGGATGGGCAGAAGACAATGAGGGAAGAGAAAAAAGCAAACACGTTCATGTGCAGGGGATGTGGTTCAAGTCTTTGGATTTAAAAACAACTTCCACAGAGAAGCTGGCCATAATGGAATTTCCAGAAAACCTCGTTTGCCCCCATATATGGACCTGAAAAGCCCAATCAAAACTTTTGTTATGAGATGCTATAAATGCTGATCAAAGCAGTCGGAGGGAGAAGGATGAATGTGTCTTCCATTCAGCTAGTTTTTAGCATAGCCTCTTTAGCTGTTGGTGGTTCCGTAAAAATCACTGAAGTACTGAAAGTGCTTTGAAGGATATGGGTAGAAAAGTACTGAACATATGACCTGTCTATATCAATAACAGGATATCATGGCTAGGAAAATTTTCTAAACAGTAAAATGACTCCAAGATAGATCTCTCTCTCCATCATTAAATGTGGCAGAATTTTTTTTTTTAAATTTACAAATAGATATAGTGAAAACAGAAAATGACAAAGCAGAGAACACAGAAGAATCAAGATGATGCTATAGGTTCAACAGTATTCCATGAGGCTAGAAAACCTGTTAACTTTGAAAGCCCTAGCAAAATACCACTCTTGCTTATAAATCACTTATTCATCACTTGATCGCATGTTGAATCTTTTCTTTCCACATACTGAAGAATCCTACATTTTGCCTTTAAGCATTCTGCATTTCTTTGCCAATCCAGTAGCTGAGTATCTTGCTCCAGTCGATTTTGGTGCAGGTAACTGGAAACTGCCACTGCCACAAGGCCTTGAATGTGATGTCTGACATTGTTTGATAGTTTTCACTAATTGCTGTTTGATACTCATTTTCTACATGCTCTATGATTTTAATTCAAAACAGTTACTGAATCCTGTATATCTTTGACTAACCAACTGAACAGTGCCATCTTTGTAAACAGTGACCTTGAATCTTAAGTACTCCAACCACCTGAGCTGTAGGTGGTGCGATAGTGAACTTCCACTCTGACCTCCAATGACCATTCCAGAAGTTTTTAGGTTGAAAATGGTGGCTTTCAATACATGTAATAATGGTCTGTTGCCCATCTATAGTTTTAGCATAAACAGTACAGAAGCTGTTGGAATAATGATCTTTCACACAGGCCCTTAAAGCACTGTCACAGGATTCTCTCCAAGCCTTCAGACCTCCATCTGTGTCCTCTGGCTGGGGGTCACTTGCTTCTCTCCGTAAATGATCAAACTTAAAGGAAATTTTGTTTCTTGGATCTAAAAATCTGCTATTACCCAGGTCACCATGTTCTGTAATTAAGACCTAATCTTCATATCTTATCTTCATAGGTGTGAACTGATCCAAGTTACACTCGGCAAATGCATGTACTGCCCCTTCCCTTAGGAGACTGTCATTATTAAGTAGCAGCCAGACATCGTTGAACACTTCATTAAGTTCCCCTGGGTGTGCATGAGTGAATTTAGCAGCTATCGTACCTCTCCTCACCCAACAGCTGATCCTTGAAGTCAGCCATCTTGGGCTCTCAATTTTTGTTTACTGATCCTTTCCTGGTTAACAGACATTCTGCTAACCATTTAAAATTTTTTGCAGCTTATTTCATCTTCACCAGAACTTTACACAGTAGATACCTTTACTGTTATTTTTATGGAGAAAAAAAATGATGCTTAGAATTAGCCAGCAGGACTGAGTTTAGGTGATCCCAATTTTGTTCGCATCATCCAAAGCATCACAGTCAGGGGCTAGTGACACACTGCCTTCTTCCTTCCATCAGGCTTACTCAGGGCATAGATGTTGGCCATATCAACATCAAAGACCTTCTTCCCAACCTGTTTGATCTGACGCTGGTTGGCTTTCACAAGCATAATGAAGACATGTGTGCTGTTGTCTTCTATCTTCTTCATGGCTGACTTGGTGGTCAGGGGAGCATGATGGCAGAGTGCTCACACTTGTTTCTCCTGGAGGCACTCTAAAGAAGATTTTTGGGCTGCTTTGGAGCTGCAGTCTTGTGGGCTGCCTGAAGATGGGTAAGGTGCTAATCTCCTACTTGTGTCTGTGTGGCCATGGACATCTTTCAGCATCCCTTTCTTGGCCTTCAGAGTCTTTGTTTTGGTTTCAGCTGTGAGAGACACAAAGGCTTCCTACTATGCTTTTGGCACCATCTTTTTTTTTAACGTTTGTTTATTTTTGAGAGAGAGGGAGAGGGAGTGAGCAGGAGTTGGGGAGGGGCAGAGAGAGAGGGAGACATAGAATACAAAGCAGGCTCCAAGCTCTGAGAGCTCAGCATAGCTGACACAGGGCTCAAACCCACAAACTGCAAGATCATGACCTGAACCAAAGTCGGCCGCTCAACCAACTGAGCCACCCAGGTGCCCCTGTCTGCTTTTTTTTTTTTTTTTTTTTTTGGGGGGGGGGTGTTATTTTAATCCTTATTGGTCGCTCTCCCAAAGGGTGAAGAAAGAAAGAAAATAGAAATGGGAACTCAAATGTCCAGGTCACCCTGGATGACCATACCTTAAATTTTCTGCTTGAGTTTTGGTGGGGGTGGAGTATAGGATGGGGACATCAATAGGTTGTTAGGTTAAAATTGGACTTCTGTTATCCATGCTTCTCCATCATTATTCCTAGTCAATGGATGTTGGTTTGTCTTACCACTCCCTAGGACTTGGAGTCCCTCGTTCAGAGGATGAGACAAGAGTATGGCACATTCCATCAGGCATAACTGTATGGTGCAAAGGTACACCAGGTTGGCAGTACTTAAGCATTGATATTGCCAAGGAAGGCAGTTTAAACCACTCCACAACAGAGTTGTCATAATAGTCAAACAAAAATGGCATGACACCATAGTGATCCTTTCTACCTGCAAAGGACATCCTTGACAAGACAAAAGATCTGTTGATTTAAGCCAGGTGATCCTGCATGAGATATTAAACTAGATCTGTTCCCTCTTAGTCCTTTAAAACTGAGTCTCCACTCTTGGCTTTAGAATGACTCAAATCAAAACATCACAGACATTCTAGACAACACAGCCAAAAGATAAAGCATAATTTGAGATTGTACTCTGATGGGAGAAGCCATTAAATGACATAGGAATTAGATTAGACAGACCTGACCCAGAACCCCTATCCCACCACTTCCTGTGTGCCATTGAGATAATTACCTATTCCCTCAGGTTCTATTTCTTCATAAATGAAAGAGTAATTTTATGATTAAATTAAATATGTGGATGAAAGCATTATATAGCAAGAGTGGCACATATGATGTACATAACAAGTGTTTGAAAAAATGGATTATGATACCTAGTTTGATTAAAAGTTGCAGGTGGGGGTCACTTTTAGTATCAGGGAAAAGATCCTGCTAAATTCCTCTGTTAATTGTTACATTTACAGCACAATTGTAACTGTGTAACACAAATTCAATGTAACACAAATTCAAATTAAGGAGTTAGCCTCTCTGTGAGCAACAACAAAAATCACCACCACCAAACAAACGAATGGAAAACCAACAGGCTCCTAGCAACTCATAAAAACAGGTCAAATCTCCTAACGACTGAGAATGAGATTCAAATTGACAAGGACATGATTTTTTTGATAAAATAGTGAAAGTAAATACAAAAAAAAAATACGTAAATGCCTCCACCAAACACTGATTGCATCAAACCACTGTTAACAAACCTTCTATGTCAATGCTAGTCCTTTCTAGTCCTCTTTCTCCAGTGACTCCCCATGAAACATGGTTCCATTGAACTTGGATTCCTCTTCTTGCACTTGTTTTCCCAGTCCTGCATTCTTGCTCATGTCATTCCATTTATCTAGAATTCCTCCTCCCATCCCTATGCATAACCCTACCAATTTTCTCATCCTTCAAGTCTTGACCAAATCTCACCTACTGTGTAAAGGCTTCCTTGACCATGTCCTTTCAGAGTGACCATTCTCTGCTCCAAAATCCCAGGGTATTTCCATTCTATAGAACTAATTTTCCAGCCTGTGGGCATTTGTCATTCCTGTGGCTTCTCAGCCTCTGAATCCTTTACCTATGTTTGGAGGAAGCAGAGCCTGTCTCCACTACAGAAGCTGAAGATGCCTGTACTCTTTCCAAGCCTGCCTCCCAGTGAAGATAAGGACCCACGTCAGGGGTCAAGCTAATCAGATGCCCTCACTGCACTCTGAAGTGGAAGCCAGTGGTGTGAAGAAGCAGTGGAGGGTGATGCTGGTGGAGATAGCTATGTTCCATGTTCCCAGGTCAGTGATGACAGCAATTCTGACAGCACTGGCTGCTGCACAAATTGTTGTCTGTGCCCCATGATGACAGTGGCAGGGTATTCACCAGACTAGCTCTGTGGTATGGTTTGGACATTGCTCATGACCAGTCATCTCCAAGCCTGATTCTCCAGCTTTGCTGGAGATGTGGACCTAGAACAGATTCCAGCATAGTATACAACAGGAATCAGCTTACACAAAATGAATGCAAGGACTCTCCAAGAATGGCTCACTGCCTGTCTTTCTCCTTAGAATCTTGCCACTAGCCACGCTCATAGGACCTCTTTGTCCTTAGGCCCCTGTCCACAGGGGGACTTGTGGTGGCATTTCTGGGTGTGGCCATGTTTCAGGAAAATGCTGACATTTGGGAGGGAAGCAGAGATGTTACAACAGTCTCATACAATGAAGAATTATCTGGCATCTTGTGCTACTTTCAAATGTCCCCTGGGCATTCATGTAGGTAAATATAAATCCTGTTTATAATATTTGAACTAGAATCTGACTCTGTTTTATATATGAAAACAAGGAATTAGGAACTTTTTGAGAGACGACTGCATTTGGTTTGGAATTTTCCCAGGAGTCCTTTACTATTTAGGAGCATCATATCAAAGATGCCAACATTGCTCAATGCAACACACAAAGTTTCAGAGTGCAATTGTCACTGCTGTATTCGCTGGCTTCAGTGATTAGTGCAAGCATCTGACTCCTTCATTATGGATTCTCTAGTGTCTTTCTGGCCAAGCATTTGAATACTGAATACATATTTTTATGTATTTCAAAAATGACTTCCTTTTTATTTCTCCTTTATTCTATAGTTAGGGAAGTATACTGGATTTTTATAAAAGATACTTTGAGTTTCATTTCATGACAGTTAAGGTGACATTCTAAATTACTTATTATAAAAATGAGATGTTTGATCTAATAGGGTTGCAAACCATGGCCCTACAGCCCTCTCTTATTTTCCCACAGTCTTCTAGCCTACCCCCTCCCACCAGTATGTTACTAAAGACCCACTGGTGTAGAATTTCGAATGTTATGTATTTTTTTAGTTAGTATATTTTTCTTCCTGTTGTATACATAAACATCTTTAGAAAAAGGCTCTATTCTTGCTAAGCTACAATCATAACATCTTGGTTAATTTTGATTAAAGGTCTAATGGACCATTTTAAATGCTGATAAAAGGGGGTGGGATAGGCTTTAAAAATAGCAGGCTCCTGGGAGCTCAGATCTGTGGAAACTTTATTGAGGCCATATGGAGACCCAACCCACACTCTATCCTTAATGACCACATGAGCGAACAAACCTTCCCTTTAACCCCAGATGCTTAAAATAATTTGAATATAGATTAGCGTGAGATTTGAAAAAGAGGAAAGAAGTCTCTTCACATCCCATTTTTCTGTTACCAACCATCAAATTCCCGTTGGTAAACTTCTGAGCAGAATGAACTCCTTGACAGTCACCTCACAGACCACAGAAGTTCCTGAGGACAAGGGGTCCTCAGCCAGCTCAAGTGCAGATTGCAGGCAGAGCCCGCTCCAGCCAGCAGTTCCCAGAGGCTTTCTTACCTGCGTCAGGCCTCCTCTTGAATGATAACCACGAGGATGGTATTCTAGGGAGAATATTTCTTGGCATTAAAAAAACAAAGCCCTAATATCTGGCCTCATCATATTTTTTTATTAGTTGCCTCTCTGCTGGTGACGATCTTAGTCCTACATGTTTTGCCAAAGGGCATCAGAAAAATGCCTTTCAAAATCTTATCATCTGGGCATGCAGAGGCAGCATCTGCGGATTTTCTGAATTGAATTAGCCTGTATGTACCTAAAAAGGGGAGCCAGGATTTTAAAGAAGACTGATGCTTAATCACTTGAAAACAGGATGAATTAACATGATTTCCAAAATCAACAGTCTAAGGCTTTGGTTTTATCACTCAAAAAAATCTTTGACAGATGATTCTAGGGAGTGACACAAATGTCGTGGAAATTTTAATCATACCAAAGTGAACTGTAAAGTCCTTCAGGGATGAAAAGTATTTTAGGTACTAATTGAAGGCACTAATTAATTACAGTAATTTAAGTACTAATTGTCATAGCCACCTAAAAAATAATTTAGTACAAATTCACAAACAATACAGTGAATATATTGTGAAGCTATAGTTTCATACTATAACAGCTACTTGCATAAAAATGAAAAACTGGGAAAAAAAAATCTAGGCAAATTCTTAGGATTCTCATTAATAAGTAAGCCCCAGAGTCTGATGTGGGGCTTGAATCCATGAAACTGCCAGATCATGACCTGAGCCGAAACCAAGAGTCAACGCTTAACCAACTGAGCCACCCAGGTTCCCCTCATAACTTTTTCTTTTAATGGGCTCACTTATTTAATGCTAAGTCAATCAGATATAACCTGAGTGGCAAAAACAAAAGTTATTTTTTTCAAATACACCACCTTTCTATGCTGGAAATATTTGCTCAAAATGTGTTTCAAGCCTGTAATCCACACTAGAGAGCCTTGAAGAATTCTTTGATACTAAGCATCAGTTAGTGTTCTATTATTTTCAGATGGTCGAGTCACTTGGTAGACACCCCTTCCCCCATTACCATTTGGTTATCTCATTTTCTTTTTTCAAATGCTAACCACAAAGTGCTCTTGTGCTTTGTCTGTGTCTTCTTGTTTTCCTACCTCCCCAGAACAATCTTTCTTTCTTGGCAGTTTCTCTGAGTAACCTGCAACTAACAAGACTGCAAAAATGACTTTCACTTTGTGAGAACTGCCTATAACTTGACTTGGCATAGATAACTTCCCCTCCATGAATTCAGTAAGGTGTGATAGCTTGTTTTCTTGACTCAAATATTACTGACTCAAATATTTATTATGCACAATATTCTGGGGATGGTGGGAAATACAAAGATGAATCTGCCTCACTTCCAGACCTCAAGAAACTTACAATACATTATGTAAGAAGGAAACNCATACTGACTCAAATATTTATTATGCACAATATTCTGGGGATGGTGGGAAATACAAAGATGAATCTGCCTCACTTCCAGACCTCAAGAAACTTACAATACATTATGTAAGAAGGAAACAATATGTGCTAATGCTATAGAACTGCATAGCCCAATAGAATAGCCACTAGTTATTGTTTTTTGGCATTTGAATGTGCGTAGTTTGAGTTGACATGTACTGTAAGTATAAAATACACACTGGGTTTTGAAGATTCAATGCAAAAAAATGCAAAGCATCTCATTAATATTTTTACATTGATTATATATTGAGGTGATAATATTTTGGATATATTGGTTTAAATAAAGTATGTAATTAATTTAATCTGTTTCGTTACACTTTTTTTATGTAGCTACTAGAAAATTTAAAGTTGCATATGTGGCCAGCATTGATATACAAGTTTAGAGGGAAATGGGAGTGTACTTCATGTGTGTTGGGGACAGGGGGCACAAAGGGGAAGATGGTGAGCAGAAAACCATCCAAGAGGAGGCAACACTTGAACTTGCTTTTGCACATGCAGAGTGGAGAAGAGACTTTCAACAATAGTAGAGGCAATGCTGTGTAATGAGCAAGGCATAGTTTTGGGCTCGCATCTCAGCTCCTCTTCTTAGAAGCTCTTTGACCTCTCCTCTCTAACTCTCAGTTTCCCCATGAAGAAGTTGGAGCTACTGATGCCTATCTCGTAAGACTGATCATGATGGGGATTATACTGAGATAATATATACAACCTGATGAGTGTGGTGCACAGAACAAGAGAAACCACTCAATAAGTGGTATCTAAATTTACTAGTATACGAAATATCAGCAGGGTCATAAGATGATTTAAAAGATGTTAAAGTGAAATTTAACATAAAGGCCATATCCTCAGCTACTGTGCCAGAGATGCCACCATTAAAGTCTTGTATCTCTTTTTAAATTGTTGCTTATAATCTGAGTGAATCCTAAATTCTATACAATGGATATTCAGGAACAGAGAAAAAAAAATTTTTCCAGTTGATTTTCACTGTCCTTATTCCACTGCTGGTTTTCTTTCCTCCTTCCTTCCTTCCTTCCTTCCTTTCTTTCCTTCTTTCCTTCCTTCTTTCCTTCCTTCTTTCTTTCCTCCCTCCCTCCCACCTTCCTTCCTTCCTTCCTTCCTTCCTTCCTTCCTTCCTTTTTCTTTTTGAGACAGAGAGACAGAGGGGCAGAGTGAGGGGGACAGAGAATCCAAAGAAGACTCTGCACTGATAGTGGAGAGCCTGACGTGAGGCTTGAATGCATTAACCATGAGGTCGTAACCTGAGCCAAAGTTGGACACGTAACCAACTGAGCCACCCAAGTGCCTCTCCACTGCTGTATTTATAATATTTTATCACCTTTTTTTCCCCACAGAAAATAAGTTTAGAAGTATCAGTGGGCTATTTTCTTTCCTTTGCTCGTTGATACCCTGGTCACTGGACAATGTTCAAAGGCCCACATCTAACTTCATCAAAATTATGGATGGAAACTAGAGCAAATTCCAAGAATGATGGCATTGTCATTACCTTAGTGATGCAGGAAAAAAATCAACATATCCCCAAGTTCTCATTAAAGAAATCTTTAGAAGGGTTTTATGATAGTTTGATACTTGACTCAAATAGTCTTAGAAACTAATATTGGACCACCATGTGGCAGGTTACTTAAGAGAATAACTGACTGGAAAAATCACTTTAATTGCATATAGAAGCTAGCTTCTCTTAAAGACTGGTGCTTACCACAGGATCGAGGGTTAATAGTGAGAAGTATCCCAGATATGACAGTGGCCCTGACAAATACATTCTCTCTCTCATCTTGAGTTTCCAGCTTCAGGAATGTTAAGAGGATCTCTTTTACAGGGGTAAAGCCAAAGTCTACACATGACTCGATTCAAGGCAAACCCCACAAACCTCTGGCTTCTACACTGGGTTCCTCATACATTTCAACTTCTTTTTTCTCTCCCTGGCTATTTATTAAGAGAGCCAGAAAAGAGTGCCCATTGAGGGGTGCCTGGGTGGCTCAGTCAGTTAAGCATCTGACTTCAGCTCAGGTCATGATCTCATGGTTTGTTGGTTCAAGCCCCACATCGGGCTCTGTGCTGACAGCTAGCTCAGAGCCTGGAGCCTCTCTTAGCATTCTGTGTCTCCCTCTCTCTCTGACCCTCCCCTGCTCATGCTGTCTATATCTCTCTCTCAAAAATAATCTCTCTCTCAAAACTAAATAAAACCTTAAAAATTTTTTTAAAAAAGAGTGCCCATTGAGAACCCCATCACCTCAAAGTTGTGCTTACTAATTGTCCATTCTGTTATAATAAAAGTATTTAATACTATGGAGTACTCATTGTTGTGCTAAGCACTGTACTATTTCTTTCAATCCTCATAATACCATGGCTCCTTACCATTACCTTTTACTTTAGTTTTTATTATTATTTAACAAATTACCACAAAACTTAGGGGTTTACAAAAAGAATAATCCTTTATTACCTCTTATGGTTTCTGTGGGTCTGTAAATCAGACAAAGCATAGTGAGTTTTATAGATCTCTACACCATGAGGTCTGGGGTATCAGTTGGAGGACTTGAAGGCTGAATCCTGGAATCATCAAAAGGCTCATTCACAGACATATCTAGTGGTTGATGTTGGCCATCAGTGGAGATATTGATTAGCACACCCTTATGTGGCCAGGGCTTCCTCACAATATGGTGACTGGATTGCAAAGGTAAGTGTTCCACAAAAGAGACAAAGACAGAAACAGAGAGAGCACACAAGCACTAAGCAGAAGCCTATGGCTGATTATGACTTCATTGGCAATCACATCATTTCTGCCAAATTCTTTTGGTTGAGGCAATTTCAAAGTTCAGCCCAGATTCAAGGGAAGAGAATATAGATCCCATCTCTTGATGAAGGAATATCAATGTCAGTTCATGAGAACAACATGTGGGATAGAATACACATTGATGCAGCCGTCTTTGGATGGCTTTTGAAAAATATAATCTGCTACACATGTTATTTTATAGATGAAAAATGGAGGCTTAAAGAGAATAAATTGCTTGTGATCATACAACTAGTAAAAATAAAAGCCAAGATATAAATCTGCAGGTTTCCAGAATCTATTCTCTTAAAAAAAAAAAAAAATTACCATGCTAATGTATCTCCCACCCCCAATTCTTTCTAGCTTTAAATTAGAAAAAAAAAAAAAAAAAAAAAATCTATTTCAGGGGAGCCTATNTTAGGTTTAAATTAAAAAAAAAAAAAAAAAAAAAACTAATCTATTTCAGGGGAGCCTATGTGGCTCAGTAAGTTGAGCATCTGACTCTTAGTTTCAGCTCAGGTCATGATCCCCTGGTTTCATAGGTTCAAGCCCCGTGTTGGGCTCTGTACTGACAGTGTGGAGCCTGCAAGTGATTCTCTGTCTCCTCCTCTCTCTGCCCCTCCCCTACTCATGCTGTGGCTGTCTCTGTTTCTCTCTCAAAATAAATAAATAAACATAAAATAAAATAAAAAACTCATCTATTTCAAATATGCAAATATTTGTTTATTTAAACAGTGTGCCACAAATTTTATAAACCTGGGGCAATGGAATGGTAACATGACTTCACAATAATTTTAAAGTCCAAGTTACAAGAGCTCAAGACCTCTCCCTTTCTTGGAAATGTTTCCATTTTGGGGCTCCTGGGACACTAGTTGGTTAAGCATCTGACTCTAGATTTTGGCTCAGGTCATGATCCTAGGATCATGGGATCAAGCCCCATATTGGGCTCCACACTGAGCATGGAGCCTGCTTGGGATTTTCTTTCTCTCCCTCTGCCCTTCACCCCTACCAATGCTTGCTCCCTTTCTCTCTCTCTAAAATTAAAAAAAAAAATGAAGTGTTTCCATTTTTTCCTTACTATTTCTATAGTTCCTAAAAATGTTCACCAACTCATCGTTCCTCCAAGCCACTATGTGACAGCTACCAAGTTCCTATTTCCTCTGGCAATGGTGGACTTCTGAGAATCTCAGTACAAGGGAGCTGGGTCTTTTTGTTTCACCAGCTGCTGATGGAGCCAGAGGGGAGCTCATTTTGCACACGGGTGGGAACAATGACCCTGTCCCAACTCTGGGTCCCACTAGGCCATGTTACCTGGGCAGAAAAGCAGCACTTTCCCAGTAGTACGGTCACATGAGAGCCATTCTTTCAAGTTAGCTCACACATCCTTCTCAGTGTCATCGATGCTAATAAAATAAAGCAAAACAGCTCCCCTCACTTCACTCCCAACCCCAGTGCTATCTAAGGACAAACAATAATTCAGCCTGGATCTCCAATCTACTCCCACCAAGGGTTAGAAACATTCATCTTTTTCCTTTCCATGAAAACACTGCAACAAAGTCTACAGGAAGAAGCTCAACTCAGTGATGCAATAATTTATACACCAAACATAAACTCTGACGTTGAGGGCTAAGCAGGGGTCATTCAATTATTGGGGACTTCATGGTTTCTGGAAAAACAGAGGGTAGATGTTTCCTTTTTACATGATGTCTCAAAGCACTAGTAAGATAATTTTCCCCAAACAAAAGAGGGGAGGAACCTAATGAAGGACCATGGGGGAGAAGGGGGAAAATAGTGGGGGAGAGGGAGGGAGGCAAACCATGAGAGACTCTTGAATGCTGAGAACAAACTGAGGGCAGATGGGGTGGGAGGAAGGGGAGGGGGGTGATGGGCATGGAGGAGGGCACTTGTGGGGATGAGTACTGGGTGTTATATGGAAACCAACTTGACAATAAACTATTTAAGAAAAACAAATCAAAACAAAACAAAACAAAAGAGGGGTTAAACTAAAGACAGATTCTCAAATCAAAGCTGTGAAAAAAAATAAAAAGTTTTCCCAGGCTTCTCTGTACTCTTGTCAAGATAGCAAGGCCACGATTTGGTTACAGCTACAGTTTTCTTCACGGAAGGGAAATTCTTCCTTAGACATAGCCCAGAAATCAGAGTCAGCCGTGGGAGAGGTAGCAGAAGGCTTTCCATTCTACAGCTGGCTTACCCCTTAGGGTATTAAGATACTAGTAGTAATAATAGTAGTAGTAGCAGCAGCAGCAGCACTAGTAGTAATGAAAAGAAGAAGAGGGGAGGACAATTAGTAGGAGGAAATAACGCACTAAATTGTTACTAAGTGCTGGGCACTGTGTGAAATGAATTCATAGAATTCTCCCAATAGCTCTGTGAACTACCCCTTTTGTAAAAATACACTTTTTTTTTTTTTTCAGATGAGGAAACTGAAGCTTAAAGACATAGTGAGTTGTCTAAGGCCATGTGACTTGTAAGAGGTGAGGCTTGGACTTATACTTGGGCATTCTTACTTCTGAATTCTTCTACTATTCTTATCACCTGTTTCCTACCCCAAATTAGCTCTTAGTTGTCATTTTCCTAAGAAGCCTAATTAGACTAAACTTTATTAAATACCCGCTATGTCCACAAATCTTCACTGGGTCCTGGGATGATACGGCTGAAATAGGAACTAGTCCCTGTGCTGAGGGAACCGGTGATTTGATAAAGAAGACAGTATGCCTGGTGGAAGGGCCCTCGGGGTCCTGTGGTAACACCAGTAGAGAAAGATTTGTTTTAAGTCTGACGGGATCTAGGAAAAATTCCAGAAGGTGATTTTTGAGATGGGAATTAGCTTACACATACAATTTTGACAGGTAAAGAAAAAAGAGAAAGGCACTCTGGACAGGGAAAATAATAATAATAAAATAAACAGGGCTTGTACAAACACATGGCATGAGAGAGGAAGACTGGGTCATCAGGGAATGGACGCAAAGTTAGACGGTTTGGGTGAGAGACTTAAAGATGGATTAGGAAAGAGAGTTTGGAAGCCAGTTGTGATGGGCCCTGATTGCCCACAAAAGAGGCCTCATTTGTCCTATTGTCAAGGAGAGTGAGTCAGGTGGAGCCTTTGATACAGAGGGCTGGAAGATATACGAACGTCTCAGATACCAGGCAGGTCCCGGAACTCCTCTGGTGGGTAAGACTTCTGGATGCACCTTGCATACTGCCAAGCTGGTTGGGATAGCTTAAAGGGCAGGCCGCATGCACTGGGTAGAAATCTATGGAAAACTTGTCTTTTATCTCCAGGTTTCTATTTTGTTTCCTTGAGTTGTATGTTTGTGGGTTTGTCTTTCAGACGGCTCCCATTAGATATCCCATTAGATTCCAATGGTGCAGGAAAAGAAAGGCTGAGATTTGTGCTAAAATTCTCAACCAGAGGCCAAATGTTGACCACTGGCAGTCATTCCTAAAGGGGACAAAGGTTTGCAAGGTGGAAGGAAGTATATGGGAAGAGAGGAGATCTGCCCCTTGCCTAAGGTGACCGAGGGATGGATGGGGGAAGGGAGTAGGGTTACCATGCTGTTATGCTTTTCCCTGTGCTTTGGCAATAGCACTGTTCATCTTCTTTAGTGTTAAAGAATTGAAACACATTCCCATTGTTTAAAGACTAAGAGATGAAGTTTTTCTAAAATGATTTGTTATTCCTCTTTGATGAGGAGGAGAAGGGGTTTTCCTCACTGAGCTCTATGAAGATTTGAGGCCCAGTTAAATAGCATTTCTGAGAATGGCGTGGAGTCCAGAAAACTGATGCCTGCAATGACCATATTATCTCTTTACTTTGACTAACTTTAGAAAGCCTGAACAACTGACTCTATTTGTGCTTCCCGCTAGGTAAGAACAGGTGAAATCAGATCTCACAAGGAGATAAAACAAGCTTTTCACCTCATGACAATTTTTTTTCAAACTGACTACAGTTGACAAATAGTCTAACTCCTCTTGAACTGCTATGTTTGCCCTTCAGTAGCTCTAGCATGCAGCTTAAAAGTTAATCCATAGATCAAATAGGTCCTATCGCTAATATATGAAGCAAAGAAAACCATATCCATATGTGTAAGTAACGTAAGATTAACTGAGGATCTACTACATACATGCACACCTGTGCAAACTGTTCGCCATGCCAGCAGGACAGACTTCCTACATTCTGCAGCCCAAGTAAAGTTAAGAGAAGTAACGTAAGTGCAGGTTTACATTAGGACACAGGTGGGCCGAGGGTCAGGGGATATAGCTTGTTCAGGGGGCCTAGACTTCCTGTTTATACAGTGCCTCAAAGGGGGCACCTGTGGCTCAGGTGGTTAAGTATCTGTCGGCTCAGGTCATGATCTCACTGTTTGTGAGTTCAAACCCCACATAGGGCTCTGTGCTGACAGTTTCGAGCCTGAAGCCTGCTTCAGATTCTGTGTTTCCCTCTCTCTGCTCCTCCCCTGCTCACACTCTGTCTCTCTCTCTCTCTGTTTCTCTCTGTCTCAAAAATAAATAAGCATTAAAAAAATAATGAAACAAAATACCACAAAGGTAGACATTTGACTTTAAAATATTCAGGTCAAAATGGCTTAATATCTAGGGTTCTACAGTTTTGCTGACAGCGATGGGAGGAGACATTCCCTATCAACCTTTATGCCAGACTGTATTGGCCATTGTTTTCTGTGAACTCATCCTTTTTTTTAATGTTTATTTTATTTTTGAGAAAAAGAGAGAAAGAGAGAGACAGAGTGTGAGCAGGGGAGGGGCAGAGAGAGATGGAGACACAAGAAACCAAAACAGCCTCCTCCTGGCTCTGAGCTGTCAGCCCGACACGAGGCTTGAACCCACAAACTGTGAGATCATGACCTGAGCCGAAGTCAGTCACTTAACTGACCAAGCTATCCAGGCACTCCTGAATTCCTGCTTTTTAAACAGATTTTATAGTTATCTTATGATGACAGATATACTGCATTTTTGTGCGTGTTAATGTTAATTTGAGAGTTTCTAACATGCCAAATTTGTAATTCTGTAGAGCCATTTTGTTATTGTTATTTATTTTAATATGTTGGGAGCATCAGGGAATTGTAGTAAGCAGAAGCTCACTTGACCCCTCCGGACCCTGAGGATGGAGAAGCTAAGGGGCTTCCCTACTTGCTTCCTTGGTCCCAGTTAGAGAAGAAAGCACATGCAGGGCTTGGCAGACAGGCGCACATGTGTCAGTATTTCAGCTTGCCCATTTTAGGCCCTGTTGCCAGCACTGAGCTGCCCATCTTCCCTGAAGCACTCGGTAGAATTTTCTCATTCCCAAAGTATTTAAGGGTTAGTCTACGGAGCATTTGTTAAATTGACCAAAAATGAATATGCATGTGGTAGAGACAGCACAGACGAGGGTTGAGCTGAGAACATTCTAGCCCAGGAGAACGAATAAAACGGCCAGTCCTGCCAGCTCCTCAGTTTGGACTAAGTTTTCTTTGCTTCTGGTCAAACTAGTCTGAGCAGGCAGCTTCAGCGCAAAAGTCTGTGTGTTCGGGCGACTGTGCATCCACACATAATTATCTTGATTAAATACATGAATTCTGTGTTGCCTACCTAGGATTTCGAGCTCCTTTCCTGACTTAGGGTCCAGAATAAATCTTTTTTTGATTGTTAGAGAGAAGTTAGCTGGGCATAAAAAAATAGTCTGCACTTCACTCCCTCAATAATGATTTACAGAACAAGCTTCATGTGCCAAAGGGCTGCTCAAGGCATGGGGTAGAGCTGTGAGTAAGACGGCCAGGGCCCCCCTCTGAGCCCACATGCTCAAGGTGGGAAGACAGTAACAAACTAGTAAATAAGTAACCCCATAAGATGATTTCAGATGGCCCCGGGTGATATGAAGGCAATAACGTGGGGGCGGGGGGCTTTGACAGAAGGGTTGGACAGCAATTTCAGATTGTGTGGTCAGAGCTGGCTACCAGAGGAAATGCCATTTGAGCCTAAGATAGGCACCTACATTGAGAGCTTTTGTTATGCCCCATAGCTATGTGGAGCTACTTGATTCAAGACGAATTCCAGGACAAACAGTAATTGCCTGGATAACACTCAAGTCTTTTGCTTAACATAAAGTCTTATATATGGCCAGTTATCTCTCAGTTCAACCAACATCCTCTTAGGACACTGACTTTTACTTTTCTAGAGAAGGCAGGCTGACTGCTCCTGGTGACCGGGAGCTTAGCTACAATTACCTTGTGTTAATTACAAGCCTTCTCCTCCCTTCATTTTTATTGCTCTAATGATTTTTTTCCTGGAAGGTTCTTTTATATGAGGGATGATGACATCAATGAAACTGATTTCACCACCAGTGAAAATTGATCTTATTGCTTTATTGTGACATCTAAAAACCTCTTTGCCCGATACCGTAGCCAATGAGTAGGAGAAATACCCACAAAGTGGATGTTGACTCAGAAACAATAAGCGGCCCACTGCTATTTAAAGATGCAGGGCATTTTTGAGCTTTCCATAAGGGAATAATTAAATCACTGCAGGTAACAAAGAATTAATTTTGAGGGATATTAAGCACCCTTAATTAGCACATCTGAGTTTCATTTCCCCACAGGGAAAATATTCTCATGGCAACTTGCCATGTCAAAGCTTCTAAAATTTCTCCCTAAACTTAGAGCTGAAGTCCATTTTACAATGCAAATGAGGACTGCAAAAATCTTTTAAGCCAAATCGTTCATAAGCATTTAGGTTCCAGGGCCTTGTATTTTGTTAATAATTCTGTGGCAACCACTTGGGAGGCCTTCTGTAAAATATATAGTTGGTAAATTCAAAGTACCTAAATCTTCTAATAACCCACATCTGTGCAGAGTTTGAAAGATTGTTTTTTTTCTTAATTCTGATTACACTGTATTTTAATTGCATTTTAAAGTTTAAGTGAATTTAGAGATAATAAAAATTCAAGACAAATAGAAACATCTCAGCCTAGACACATCCATCACATGGAGCTGATTGCTTACAATATCACATGCAATTAGGGCAGCAGAAAGGATTGTAGTTTATTGGTCTCAAATTCAATTAAATGAGATCAATTAATTCCTTGGGATATTTACGATATCATTCTCCTATCTAGACATCAGTGCTGCACCAAATTTAATAGTGAAAGAAAACACGATCTGTTTTGTTACTACGTGGATTTATATATAATTTTAATTTTGGGGGGAAGACTTGAAAAATATGCTTAAAAAATATGCTCATTTCCAAATATGAGCGTGCAGAGTTTAATTTAATATATATTAATGATTACCAGGTAAAGATTATTACAGACTTGGACATGAATATTTCCTTTAGATGCACCTCTGAAGGCAAAATTAAATGATGAACAACTACTGCAAGTGAAAATTACCTTGAGAATTCTATCCCATCTTCTTGGATCCACACATGAGAATGATCTTAAACTCTAATCTTAAACAACTAATGAGAGAAAGGAAGAACATAGTCATTTTAGGTAGTATCAGTTCTCAAATAATAGAATGATTTCTGAGTCTAATTTCCCACTATTAAAAAAATCATAGAAAAATGTTCAAAGTGATAGGGAGGAAAACTGGTAACTAACAGATGCTGCCAATATAACCATGTGGCCTAGCTGTTTGGTTTTGTTTGATTTTCTTTGTCTTTAAATTTTTATTTATTTTTGAGAGAGACAGAGACAGAACATGAACAGGGAAGGCGAAGAGAGAGGAGGAGACATAGAATCCGAAGCAGTCTCCAGACTCTGAGCTGTCAGCACACAGCCAATGTGGGGCTTGAACTCATGAACTGTGAGATCATGACCTGAGCCAAAGTTGGATGCTTAAAGGAATGAGCCACCCAGGCACCCCAATTTTGTTTTCTGATGGGATCATACAGGCAGCTAGCAACATCTTCCCACATTGGCCCATTTCAGGATTTGTTACAGAATAAAGCAAGAAGTGATTTATTTCTTTATACTTTGAAATCTCTCTTTCTAACTTTTGGATGTGCTTCTGTCTGACAGTAATTACCTTCTGCTTTTTCCTCTCCTCCATTTTTTTCTCCTCATTCCTTCTTCCCTCTACCCTCCAAGAGAGTACAGGTTTAGGACTGAAGAGGTCCTAAAGTATTAGTGCACAGCCTAGTGTCTATTTCTAACTGAAGAAGTTACTTATTGCAAGGCCGATTCTGGTTTTATCCCTGCCCTTCTCTCCACAGCACTTTAAGTGAATTCAAAATATTAAAGAGAATTTGGAGGGACATCAATTTCCAAGTCAGTTTCAGATAGAAATACCTTTTCCAACATTTGTAACAGGTAGACCTCTGCCTGAATACTTCCCATGTTAGGAAGTTCAGTGCCTGATGAGGCTGCTGATTCATCTTTGTTCAGTTTTGCATGTTTCCTCTGTGGAGATAAAACTAGCCTTACAGGTATTTTAGTCAATTGTCCCCACTTCCACCCTTTGGATCTCCACAGGTCAAGTCAAATCACCCCACCTGATGCCCCTTCCACTATTGGAACACACATACTGGGTCTCCCAACAACTCTTTTTTCTCTGGTTTTTGCCATGATTCCCATGGTGACTGGAATACAGCTGTCTTCATAGACCATACCCTTGCCACACGCTTGACTCAAATTCCAGTTTCTTGACTTCTTAAGATTTACACTCCATCTCCACAATTTTTCAAATTCTCTTAAGCTTACATTAATTGTCCTCCTTGTTTGTAGAGGCTTCTTAGATCAAAACGAGTCTCTTTATGAGCTTCTACAAAATCTCACTGGTCTAAGCAGTTTGTGTCTAATATATTTATGGCAGCTCAGCCACAAAACATCATGAGGAATCACACAACAGGGTGCACGGGCTCCTGAAACCTCTCACCATTCCCATCTTTCCCTTCCTTATACTGTCCTCACCCTCTCTGCTGAGTGAAAGTCAATTCTACTAATCCCAGAGGTGAAAATTTAGCCTACCTTGAAGGTAGATTATCTCAATAGAGGCTCTGTCTTCCTTCCCTGAAACAGTGAAATTTTCACTGTTGTTACAATACATGTTAACTGCCTCCATTTAAATGTTAAACATATTACACGATTTCATTTCAATTTTACTTCAACCCCATGTGGTAGATAGCACTATTCCCTTTGCTCACGTGAAGAAACTAAGGTTTCAAGAGGTCAAGTAATTTTTCTAAGGAAAAACTGGCTATTATTGGCAAAGCTAGAACTTAAACCTACTTTTCTTTAAACTCTAAAGTTAGTACACCTAACATGTGTACTAAACGTCTCTTCTAGTTTTCCATCTGCCTCATCATCCTGATTGTTATTCCCTGGATACCATTTTTCATAAAAAAGTATTCCTTTTAAAATATGGCCTCCTAAAATGCATTTAGTCCTTCAGATGTGAAGATAAGGAAGTAACTAAAAATTGCAAACACTGGCCAATAGATGTCTTTGACTTGCCCATCCATTGTTTTTTTTTTAATTTTTATTTTTACTTAAATTTTACGTAAATAACATAGAGTGCAATAATATCGGTTTCAGGGGTAGAACTCAGCGATTCATTGCTTATATACAACACCCAGTGGTCATCACAACAAATGCCTCCTTAGTACCCATCACCCATCTAGCCCATCTCCCACCCACATCCCTCTATCAACCCACACTTTGTACTCTATCATTAAGAGACTATTGTGGTTTGTTTCCCTCTCTTCTCTTCACTGCCCCTGCCCCGCCTTCCCTTATGCTCATCTGTTTTGCTTCTTAAATTCCACATATGAATGAAATCATATGGTATTTGTCTTTCTCTGATTGATTTAATTTTTTTTAATATTTTTTATTTATTTCTGAGAGAGACAGTGTGAGCAGGGGAGGGTCAGAGAGAGAGCGAGATACAGAATCTGAAGCAGGTTCTAGGCTCTGAGCTGTCAGCACAGAGCCTGACGTGGGGCTCGAACCCACGAACTGTGAGATCATGACCTGAGCCCAAGTCGGACGCTAAACCAACTAAGCCACCCAGGCATCCCTTTCTCTGATTAATTTATCTGGCTAAGCATAACACATCCTAGCTCTATCCATGTCATTGCAGATGGCATGATTTCATTCTTTTAGATAGCTGAGTAATATTCTTGTGTGTGTGTAACTGTGAGATCATGACCTGAGCCCAAGTCGGACGCTAAACCAACTAAGCCACCCAGGCATCCCTTTCTCTGATTAATTTATCTGGCTAAGCATAACACATCCTAGCTCTATCCATGTCATTGCAGATGGCATGATTTCATTCTTTTTGATAGCTCAGTAATATTCTTGTGTGTGTGTGTGTGTGTGTGTGTGTGTGTGTGTGTGTGTGTATCACAGTTTCTTTATCCACCATCACTTGACTGACATTTGGGCTCTCTCCATAATTTGGCTATTGTTGATCATGCTGCCATAAACATTGGAGTGAATGTTCCCCTTCCAATCTGTATTTTTGTATCCTTTGGACAAATACCTAATAGTGAAATTCCTGGATTGTAGGGTAGTTCTATTTTCAGTTTTTTTGAGGACCCATCATACTGTTCTCCAGAGTGGGTGCGCAGGTTTGCATTTCCACCAACAGTACAAGAGGCTTCCCCTTTCTCTACATCCTTGCAAACTCCTGTTGTTGCTTGAGTTGCTAATTTTAGCCATTCTGACAGGTGTGAGGTGGTATCTCAATGTGGTTTTGATTTGTATTTCCCTAGTGATGAGTGATGTTGAGTATCTTTTCATGTGTCCGTTAGCCATCTGGATGTCTTCTTTGGAAAAGTGTTTATTCATGTCTTTTGCCCATTTCTTCACTGGATTATTTCTTTTTGGGGTGTTGAGTTTGATAAGTTCTTTATAGAATTTGTATACTAACCCTTTATCAGATATGTTTGTAAATATCTTTTCCCATTCCATAGGCTGCCTTTTAGTTTTGTTGATAATTTCCTTCTCTGCAGAATCTTTTTATCTTGATGAAGTCCCAGTAGATCATGCTTTTGTGTCCTTTGCTTTCATTGAAGCGTCTAATAAGAAGTTGCTCTGGCCAAGGTCAAAGAGGTTACTTTAGGATTTTGATGGTTTCCTGTCTCACATTTAGGTCTTTCACCCATTTTGAATTTATTTTTGTGTATGGTCTAAAAAAGTGGTCTAGGTTCATTCCTCTGCCTGTAGTTGTCCAGTTTTCCCAGCACCATTTGTTAAAAGGACTGTCTTTTTTCCACTGAATATTCCTTCCTGCTTTGCTGAAGATGAGTGGACCATATAGTTGTGGGTCCACTTCTGGGTTTTCTATTCTGTTCCATTAATCTATGTATCTGTTTTTGTGCCAGTAGCATACTGTCTTGATGACTATAGCTTCATAACATAGCTTGAAATCCAGAATCATGGTGCCACCAGTTTTGCTTTTCTTTTTCAGGATTGCTTTGAGTATTCAGGCTCTTTTGTGGTTTCGTACAAATTTTAGGGTTGTTTGTTCTAGCTCTGCAAAAACTACTGATGGTATTTTGATAGCTATTGTATTTTTTAAAATGTTAATGTATTTATTTTGAGAAACAGAGAAAGCACAAGTGGGGGAGGAACAGAGAGAGAGGAAGAGACAGAATCCCAACCAGGCTCCATGCTGTCAGCACAGAATCCAAGGTGGGCTTGATCTCACAAACCATGATATTATGACCTGAGCTGAAATCAAGAAATTGTATGCCTAATAGACTGAGCCATCCACGTGCCCCACCCATCCATTGTTTTTAATAAAACAAATAGTACAACAAAAAAGCAACAAATAAAAATGAAAAGAAGAATTTGAATGCCTGTTTAATCTGTGGTCCATGCTTTTTTCTTTCATCTGGACTGTTCCATCCATTTGTTACCTTTCTGGCCCCTAAAGATATTTGAATTTGTAATCTACTTTTCTGTAACACTGTATATTCTTGCCATCCATCTTGGATTTCATAGTTACAGCTGTAATTGTTCTCAAAGCAACTCGATTGTACTAAGTTCATGCTAACTCCCAACCCTGCTGGGGAATGGATATGAATTGCCTGCCATCTAAAACTACTGTTCGGCATGAAGGAATTTTAGCTAGTAAGTGCGCCTAAGGAGACACCCAGCCTCTACATCTAATGTAGCCATTCTGTTCTCTGCTTGTCTTTACATTTTAAATTTAAGAAGCTATATGTGAGAATATTCATATTCTGTAAATTCATGAGGATTATAGGATTTAAATTTCAAGAGTTTTAATTTTTTCTGTATCTACCCAGCTGACAAATAATTCTTCTGATACCTCGTGTTAAAAATATTTTTCCAGGGAGGGGCACCTTGGTGGCTCAGTCAGTTGAGCGTCCGACTCTTTATTATGGCTCAAGTCATAATCCCAGGATCATGAGATCGAACCTTGCATCGGGCCCCACGTCAAACATGCAGCCTGCTTAAAATTTGCTCTCTTCTCTCCCTCTGTCCCTCTCCCCTGTTTGCATACTCAGTCTCTCTCTCTCTCTCTGAAATAAAAAAATTTAAAAAATTGTTTTCAGGTATGTCCAGTTATTCTTTCCATGTCTAAAATGGGGCGGGGGGGAGCACCAAATTCTCCATAAATCACGAGGCAAGTGTTTGGTCATTCTGTAGGCAAGTTAAACTTCTTAAATTATTGCCATTCACAGAGGCCAGAAATGCCCGGGTGACATGGAATTTCACTTTGAGGTTTTCCTAATGACTTTTCACGTGATCAGTCAAATACAGAGTGCTGTGCTTTGTTCAAGGTGATGTGACTAGATAGGAATCTTGTCCTTGAGTTCTACGCCCACGTAGCCAACAGAAAAATACTATCCCTATTTTACAAGTGTGAAACCTAAGTAGATTTTGCTACACTTCTTGAGATAATGTCTTCATTAAAGGATTTTCTAATAGTGATAGGTGCGCCAAAATGGAATGGCTCCATTTGTTAAATAGTGAGCGTCCTATTATCAGAGATGTTTAATCATAGCTTGGATGGGCACAGAGAGCTAACTATACTCATTGGCATATAAGCTCACTTCCAATTCTGAATTTCTGTTTCTATATAAAGTCAAGCAATATCTTAGGTTACTTATTCCTCTCACAAATTGAGATGACTGGTTGAGTTCTTAGTTTCTCTTTGGTTATAAAAACCTTTGCACAGTGGAAAGTAGAAGTTAGGTTTGCTGGCTAGTAAATCAGATGCCCTGCCCCTTAAATGCTATTCATCTGTATGTACACATCAGAAAGGCCATCATAGTTGACAATACCTGGTTGACAGTATCTCTGAAGTTACAGACATGTAGCTAAGGTGACTATGATTTCCTAATTGGAAATCCAGAAGACTTGGTTGTTTCTCACTTTTCTTTTGTTAGTTTCATAGCATATTTGTCATGCTTAAAATGTTAGTGGGATGCTAACTTAACATTAGTAAGTTAAAGAAAATTTCAAGGGGAAAAATTAACATTTAAATAGATTTGGATTATTACAGAGAAGACAGAAACTCCAGCCAGTGATTTGGCTTAGCTAGGAATACAAGAGTAATTAATGGTTGTCAGTATCAGAAAAGATTTTCCAGAGACAGGAACTGTCAAGGTAGGGGAGGAAAGAGAAAGATCTTCAGACCTCCAATACTTGACATGCTTGTAAAGAAGACTGTGAACATGAGAGGGGGCAGTCTTACTGGAAAACTTCCAGAAAGTAATGCATATTCAATTCCTATCCATGTTGCACACCCCAACTTAGCCTAACTCCAATACTATGAGGTAAATACTCTTACCCTTTCTTAAGACACCCAAGATGTGGAGTTTTCTGGGTGACTTGCACACCATGGGGATGAATCCTCCTACTTCTTGCCCAACCTCCTCCCTAAATATGATATAATGAAAACCCAAGAGAGTACTACCTGGAGAGTAGAAAATGACTGCAGATTTAGGATAGTTTTGCCAACCACAGCAAGAAAGTTATATATTCATGAGAAATGACTGCAGAAATAAAATATGGCAATATTTCCATATTATTCCCAATAAAAACCAGGTTTCTTAAAATCAGTGAGTTGAGTATATGAATAGAATGCTTACCTTTAGCACTGTCCTGCATTTTAAGCAATATATGAATTTATCTGTATGTTTTTAAAACCTGTAATAATTGAACATCTATTTTGTACCAGGCATCACACTATAGAATTACTTACATGACATGATCACAGATAAAATACTGTTCTCACTAAAATAAGTAGGAGTATTCGTTTGCTTCATACCAAAGTCCATTTATAATCTAACGTCTCAGCTATATTTTGTTTGTCAGCAAATCTTCCTCACTTTTTACCTTTGGTCATGCCTTTTCAAAACCTCCTCAGTCTTTGAAGTCTGATTCCATTTCTGTCTCTCCCTCAAAGCTTTCCTTGAGCTGTTCAACACAGAGTGTTCCCTTCCTCCTTTGAGCATGAAGTTCTTGTTAACTGCAGTACATGGGCATTTATTATATATTGCCCAATGCTTTCATAAGTGGTGCTGGTGTATATGCTATCTGGCTTTTCATGTCATTACATCATGCTCCCCAAGTAGATTTTGTGCTCTTTTCGTAGAACAATTCCTACGGTTTTGTGTTATGCAACTCACAGTGGAAATTCAACTAAACTGGCTGTTCTGCAATGATGAGGTGGACTCTAATGATGTAGAAGCGGTAAGGCATGGGTGTGCCTGAAAATGAGAAGTAATGCTTAACTTTGTTGATATTTCCCAGTTACCTGGGAAAAAAAAGAGGGTGTATTCTCATATGATGCTTTATATTTAGGGTCCAAAGCACACTTTCCTAATATCAAGTGTATGCAGTATCCCCCTACCTACCCCCAACAAAAACTCTTTCACCTTTTCTCTATCCTTATCTCTTCTATTTACAGACCAACTATTTGCTTTCTCGCTGAGCTACAAACACGTCTGATGAATAAATTGTATTTCGGTTTCCTGCGGCAACCATTAGAAGTCTTTTCTGCACAGGTCTACAGTGGCCTCTTTGGGTGGTATGCTGGGTTATGTCTGTGACTAACCTTCCCCTGGGGGCTGAACTGAGGTCAGCACAGTGTTAAAGACATGTACTCTTAGAGTAATGTTTTATATAGTGGGACTCCTTTGAATTAAAATAACAGCAAGCCAATAAAAAGGGGGATTCATCATGGAGATAGGAGACTGTTTCATGAAACCTAAAGATGGAGAAAATAATTGGCTCTCAGGTACCATGTGGAAATGTATCTTTTACCTTTAGTTAATTCTACAGGTCTGCTTTATTCCTCTCTCTTGGTGCTGACCATCTTCTGCTTTTTCTATCCATACGACGAAGGATGGGGCTAATAGCTTCCAAGTTTGAAATCCTTGAGTCCAAGTTACTGGAAAACAAGCAAACAAACAAACAAAAACAAACAACCTGCTTTGATTCATGTCCCAATACCTGAAGAAGGACTTCAATTACTGTCTTGGTCCATCCCTGGACCAATAAAATATGGTCAGACATGAAACGGTATTTTTACTCTATTGTATTTCTTGGGGAATCATTTGGATGGAGGGTGGTAGGAAGGTCCTCGTGCCTAAAGGTGAGATGCTGGAGAGACACAAGAATACAGGTTTTCTATGCTGTACATGTGCCTAAAGGTATAGAGTTACAAGCCCCTTTCCACATATTATCGCACGTGAGCCTTGTGACAGTGGGGTAACGGAGGCAGGGCGAGCACTATTGGTGCACAACTTATACATTAACATTTTACATTCTGAAGGCATTGATATGCTTTTAGGTATTAAATGATTTGCTAAAATTCACAAACAATTGCTAAATTCTCTTTCCACTGCCTAGCAAAACTTCTCTTTCAAAATGTTTCTGAAATCCCACCACCTTCTCAAAGGCAATGAATAGGAGAGCAATTCTAACTTAGTTTGTCTTCTCTAGGAAAAAGAGCAGTTCCGGGGAAGTGTAATTTCAGTGAATCAGAGTGAGGGGAAAGGAGAGTAAGAGAAAGAGACAAAGGAAACATAAGGGAGTGAATTACTGAGCTGGCCACAGATTTGAAATAAGCAGATTGGTTTGTATCACAGGGTATTTTCAGAGAGGCTGTGTGAAGTTACTGTGTGCGTGCCATGGGCAGGGGAGGGAAAGGAGTAAAAGCTGATCCACTAGATTCTATTGTCCTTGGTCAAAGTTTGGGCTTCAGGGTTAACTTACCAGCACTTCCTCTTGTACATGCTTGAGGATGCAGCAGAACTGCTGGACAGCAGAGGGGTCCTAGGTAGAAGGAAAGATACTATCAGGTGATAGATGAGAGTGACACGAAGGACCAGAGGCAAGCCATGGAGGGAGTCTCTCTGGCTCAGTAGACCAGGCTCCACCATGACCTGATCTTCTGCCACAAAGGTGATAAGAGACCTTAGCAAATCCCCTCTTTATGGCCTACATGGATGCAGTTGACGCCAAGGCATCATCCTGGGGGAACATCAGTAACACTGAGGAGCTGGCTGCACGGTCTCAGGTGGGGACCGTGATATCTACTCCTTGATGGAAACTCACTTCAAGTACACCCCTCCTACACTACTCCAGACTTGATTAATCCCATCTCTATGTTCACACTATTCTTCACAGGAGTATATACATATTTAATTCAATTATTTACTCGGATTTTTTTCTTCTCCTAGAAAGGATTTGTGCGAGATTGAGTAATACTGATTCATTAATTCAATAATTTATTCAATACTCACTATGTGCTGGGCACTATTTTAAGGGCTAGGGGTAAAATAGCGATAGGTACAAATCTTTAATTTGTTGAAGCTTACATTTTAATGTGTGTGTGTGTGTGATTAATAAAGAAATAAGTAAAATATATATTATGTTAGATACTGATAAATGCTTTGGAGGAAAACAAAGCAGGAAAGATAGACAGGAAGAGCCAAGCGGGGAATGAGTATTGTATGTTAAGTAGGGTGTCCAGGAAAAACTTCACAGAGCCAGTGACATTATAGCAAGAGCAGGTATGGATATCTGGGGGTGAGGGAGTGAGCTGCAGAGATAGAGAAAATCAAGTGCACAGGTATTAAGGCATGCTGAATGTTTTTCCAAGAAGGCCAGGGAGACAGAGTGACTAAGCATCACCTTAAAGAGTTCCAAAGAGTAAGGGAAAAGGAGTTGAGAGAGAAGAGAATAGATGCAGAGATAATATGGAGCTAAATATCTCAAAGCACTGAAATGACTTTGGCTTTCACTTGGAGAGGGATGGAGAAGAAGTAGGGCTTTAAGCAGAGAAATGAGCTGACTTCCACTTCAACAGGGTCACTCTGGCTGAGAGTAGACTATACAAGGAGAAGAGCTGAAGCCGGGGCAACTCAGGTGGCAAGTGTTGATTGTTTGGATAAAGACGGCAGAAGAAGAGGTGGTGAGAGATGGTGTGATTCTAGTTTAAAGATGGAGCTGACAGAACCTATTATGGATAAGGAAGAACATCTGAGGAAATTAGAAATCAATCATTAAGAAGATGATTCCAGGTTTTTGGCCTGAGCCAAGATGATAGAAGGAAAGAAAAAATTTAGAGGGAACGTTAGTAGTTTGGACAGGAAATGGCTGTCAGACATCTAAGCGGAGTTGTTGAATTGATGGTGGATTTAGGAGACTGAAGTTCAAGGAAAAGTTCATGGTTAGAGAGAGAAATTGGGAGCCATCAGTGTGACATTAAAGGCCATGGGACTGGGTTAGAACACCAAGGGAATGAATGTAGATAGAAAAGTGAAGGGGACAAAAGGCTGACTTCTAGCTCATTCCACTTTAAGGGGTTAGGAAGGCGAGGAGACCAAAAAGCGGACTCAGCATATGTGACCATAAAGTAGAAGGAAAACTAGAAGAATCTGGTTTCTGGAAGCCAAGACAAGAAGGTGTTTTGAGAGGCAGGGACGTGGCCAAAATGTTGCTGACAGAGGTGTTGAGAACTGACCTTTGGGTTTAGCAGCATGGAGATCATTGGTGACCCTGAGCAGTTCAGTGCAGTAGAGGGGGGCAAATGCCCAAACAGAAGTTCAAAAGAGAATGGAGGGGAGAGAAATTGGAAGAAATAAATATAGGCAATTCTGCAGAGTTTTGCTTAAAAAAGGGGGGAGGGGGAGTTAAAAGATGGTGGAGGTTGGTGGGGCAGAGAGAATAAAGAAGTGTGTGTTAAGGGCCTGTTTATATGCCTCTCGAAAGTATCTTGCTGACAGAACCAGGCAGAAAAGGAATGATTGTGAGAAAAATGAACAAAATTCCCCTAGAGCCAGGTTTGCACGGGCCACTGAACTGACCCACACATGGCTCACCGTATCAATGAGGAAATGTCCTGTGGAAGTGAAGGTGCCTGGGTTAGGCCTTACAGACCTAACACATAAAGGTTTCAGATTCAAAAAGTAGAAATAATAAGCCTTTTAAACAGCAGCGTGGAGGTTCTCCCTACTGATCTGTGACGCCAAAACGTGGTCTGGTGGCATTTAGAGTGGCAGTTTCACAGAATCATCATCCTCATTTTCATCCTCATTAGCAAATAGTACGTAAGTCCCTAATTTCACCCACCACCTCGTGAATTAAAATAGAGGGTCCTGTTCCCTGGGGGAACTGGTGTGGTAATGAGAAGTAGCGAAAGAGGCCCGAAGGTCGGCGATGGGGAAAAGGCAGGGATGAGGTAGAGGCAGAGGCTTTTGCCAAACCATCCCTCCCCAGTTGCTGATTTCCCCCCTGCACCTGCCCCTCCAAGCGCGGGAGTGCACGACTCCTCCGCTACTTCTTCCTTCTTCCTCCTTTGCCCCACTGAGCTCCGTACTTCATTTGCTGTCCTCTCTCAATGCAGGGGGTGGTTCTGAAGATCGGCCCTGGCCCCTACCTGCTTCCCCACCGCCTGTATGCGCGCGGGAAGCGGACCGAGACCCCTGTAACTCCAGTGGGGGCAGGAACCGGCGTTCTGAGCATGTGCGAGCAAGCCGGTTGGCTAGGACGGATTCGGGGGCGTCCGCCTCAGGTCTCGGTGCTACGCGCGGAGCCGGAGCGCGGCGAGCGCAGGACCGGCCAGCACACTCCGGCGCCGGGATCCTGCGCCCAGGGCGCAGCGGCTGCGCCCTACCCTCCGGGCGTGGGCGAGCTGGNTTCTGGAACGAGCGGTTTTGGCTCCCACACAATGTCACCTGGGCGGACCTGAAGAACACGGAGGAGGCCACCTTCCCGCAGGCTGAGGACCTGTATCTTGCCTTCCCCGTGGCCTTCTGCATCTTCATGGTGCGGCTCATCTTGGAGAGGGAAGAGGGGCTGGAGCGCTCCTCCCCTCCCCCTTCACACACTCTCACACACACGCACACGCATCCGCGCGCGCACACGCACACTCGCGTGCTCCGTGGCGCACGCACCCGCGCCCCCAGCGCTCGCGCTCGCGTCTCCAACCTTTGTGTTCGGGAAGGGGTTGTTGACCCTTCAGCCCGGCTGCCGTTCGGGGAGTCGGGGAGGATCTGGCTAGCCTACGGATTTCCTCCGGGGCGCCGGGGAGGGGCCGCCGAGCGTTGGGGTCGCCCCCCGCACTCCTCCTGGGCCGCGCTCTCTCCCGGCTGCGAGCGCAGGCGAACAAAGGTGAGCGCCTGGCGGCCTCGGGACGCGGCGCGCTCCGCGGGGCTGGTCCCTGCCCTTCCCGCGGGCGGCCGCGCTGCAGGGCAGGGCTTCCCCGCCGAGGCTCGTCGCCACCCACCTGACAGCCTGGAGCGCTGCGGACGCGCGGCCCGGAGGGCGGAGGGACCGCGCACACACCTCCAGTGCTTTCACTCCGGCACGCGGATTGTCGGGACGGGACTGTGTTTCAGAAGAATTCGCCTGGGACTCCTCGGCTTCTGGCCGCTATTTGGTTTCTACCGGAGACACTATCAGGCCCACAGTCCTAGGAGACAGATGACAATAGTTTTTAGGCTTCCAGCACTCCGGGTGATTAGCGGTTTTCTTAAAAGAGGCTATGACAGAACGGGTGCACAGCCTGCAACGTGGTGATATTAAATTGATAGATGCTTCCTGCGAATAACCGTAAACTTTTGTGCCAAACGCACTTACAACATTTTAAGGAATAGTTATTTATCGTTTGTATAATTTCCCAATTGGGTTGAGTTGAGCTCCATTGTGTCATGAACAAACTTGTGTTACTCTCAGTGAATCCGTCTTAGTCACAAAACTCGATTGTGCGTGCTGTCCAGTCTCCGGGTGCTATTGAAACAAAACCAGGACAGCGGCACATACGTGTTTTCCTCTACTGAAAACCTCTCCTCCCCTTCCTCTCGTCTCTCCGCCCCCCCATTCATCGGTGAAGGCTGAATTTCTCAGATCCTGGAGTTTATAGTCCCATTTCTCACGTCCACTCCGCCACCCTTCTCCTACCCCCAACTCACCTTGGTTTTGTTTGTTAAGCTTTTGCTGTTATTTTGTTTGCTGTTTCTGTTTGCCTAACACCACCCTTGAGGATGGCAGAATTTGTCTTTTAAAGTCATTTGTTGCTGGATATGGCAGCAGAAAAAGCTACGGAACAAAAAGTATCTTTTTTGTTTAAGGAAGGTGTATTTTTCAGTGGGCAGTATTGTTGCTTGTGAACCAAGTTGGCGGTTCCCATGCAGAGATTGAAATGCACAAAGGAACAGATTTAAAGATCTATTTTTAAATGATTGAAATCCAGTGCGGATACTTCATTGATCTACCTAGCGCTGAGGCTTATTGTGAAAAAGTGGGTGTGTTTGTAGGTTTGGAGTTGCTTCTACAGCAAATGTTTACTTACAGAAAATAGAAACTCTTATCTGACTTTGTGATCTCTTCAAAAACAGCCTCTCAGGAACAGCAGGAGCTTCAGTCTTGATACAGAGTAGAGCCCCCTTAGGGGCTGCACACACAATTTGCCCAAGAACATCTCATCAATTCTGGCGCGGCTCACTTCTGGTCCGCTAATGCATTTGAGAGAGGTGTGTAGTCTTAAGGTTTTGGATAACAAAAGCATGTCAGCTAATGACCTATATGCAGAAAGCTGACTCCAAGCTGTTCTTTAGATTGCAAAAAAGTAAATTTAGTTTTGTACGTAAACTTTCTCTGTTTTAAAAAACCAAAATGAATGTAATTTAAGTTGAAAACTGGAAGATTGTTATTCCTCTTCCTGAATATTATTTTCTTCGTTTGTGTCATCCCACTACTGGACTTAGAGTTTGTACAAAACGATCAACTGCTTTCAACTATCAGTCACGGCAAATGTTCTCCTATTGCTAGGCAAAGTTTTTCAGTTACTTTAAGGCCATTTATTCAAGTCGAAGTGAAATTCACAGCCTGCATGGAAAACTGAAAGTTTGTGATTAATGTTCAGAATAATAGTCCAGTATGGTCCACATACCCCAGGATGGTATAGTGACTTTTGGAAGGGTGTCTACTTTATTTCTTATAGTGGTGACAGCCCTGTTTTTAACCATTCAGACTCCCAATTCCCTGAAAACCCAAGTGTATAGTTGCATCCAGAATTACAAGTAGTGCATGTTTCTCCTCCTCTAACACCTAAGGAGCCCATTCTGGCATCCAGTTTGGGGCCTTCATCTCAGCATCTACCAAGGGCCTGAATTTGAATCAGCTGATATTGTTATCAATGATAATGATTCACTTTCAGTACCCTAGTACCCTTCTAACTTGGTGTACTTAAATCATTATTTTGCTGTATTCTGTATTGTGTAGCATGACTTAAAGAAGCCTGTTGTGAGTCTCTTTACAAAATGAAATGCTTTTGTAATAGAAATAATTGCTTCTGGATTCTGTTCCTTTTTTAAAAATTTATTTTTCATTTTTGGAGCACCTGGATGGTTCAGCCAGAGGAGCATGCAACACTTGATCTTGGGGTCGTGAGTTTGAGCCCCATGTTGGGTGTAGAGATTACTTACATAAATAAATAAATAAATATTAAAAGTTTACTTTCCTTTTTTATTTTTCAGGACTCTATTATATTCTTTTTATACTTCTCTTGTTATTTATTTCAAAGCTGAAAACATATCTATGAAATACCTGATTATTAAATGGGGTCTGTCATGCACTGTTGAGGGCCAAATTGTGAATTTGAATACATTGTCCTCAGACTTATGTTTTCTCTCTATAAAGAGAAACACTAAGGAATAGAGTGGATTGAGCTTTGCTCCATTGAACAGGTTTATTTTTTTGTTTGCACTCCACTGTCGGGGTGTTGACAGTGGAGGCACCGGTGGTCAGAACGATACCGCATTATAGTACCATATGGGCAACAATATGGACACTCAGCATGGTTGGTTAAAAATGGAGCAGCCTACATTCAGTGACTTTTGGCTGATTCTGTGAATAGTCCAAAGCTGGGTGGTTTTTAGCATTGCCTTTATACCGTACTTAACCCAAGATAGGACCAGAAATGCCATTATAGATATTACTTGATTGACAAAGTAAAACACCTGTTGTTTAAAAAAAACAAAAAAAGCCAAAAAGCCCCACCAAAAAAACTTACTGGTTTCTCCTAGAATGAAGATTGTAGGGTATACCATTATATTATGTTGTTTGCTTGTCGACAAGGAACAAAATAATATTTATTACTTTAAATTAAAAAAATTAATTTCTGTATAGTTAACAAACTGTTATATTAGTTTCAGGTGTACAATATAGTGATTCAGCAGTTCTACAGTTCTTTTTTTGTTTGGTTTTTTAATTTATTTCTGAGAGAGAGAGGAGACACAGCGTGAGCAGGAAGGATCAGAGAGAGAGGGAGACACAGAGAGAGAGGGAGACACAGAACGTGAAGCAGGCTCCAGGCTCTGAAATAGCTGTCAGCACAGAGCCCAACGCAGGGCTTGAACCCACGAACTGTGAGATCATGACCTGAGCCGAAGTCAGATGCTTAACCGACTGAGCCACCCAGGCACCCCTGTGATTCAACAGTTCTACATGTTACTCAGTGCTTACCATGACCGAAATGTTATTTAATAATGTATTATCATATGTTTTATGAATTTTCTTGATTTAATGCTTGTTTAGGCTTAGCCATTCTCTGGAATTATAATAAATGCTTCTTCCAGATTCAGTTTTTAAAAATGTGTTATCTAATGAAACCCTGAGCTGGCTAAAAGTCATTTTTTGCAGGTAGAAATTAGTCATCTAAGAATAAAGAGATTTTTTTTCATACAAGCATTTTAGCCAATGGTTTTGTTTCTTGTATTTTTAAATTATGATTGTTTTAAATGTTTTATTATTTCTGAGAGAGAGAGAGAGAGAGAGACAGCATGAGCAGGGGAGGGTCAGAGAGAGAGGGAGTCACAGACTGAAACAGGCTCCAGACTCTGAGCTGGCAGTCAGCACAGAGCCCGACGCGGGGCTCGAACCCACGAACCGCGAGATCATGACCTAAGCGAAAGTCGGATGCTTAACCGACTAAGCCACCCAGGCGCCCCTTAAATTATGATTTGAATGAAAAGAATTCTTTGGACTATTACCATTCGTGCTCCAAAAGGCTACAATATTTCAGGATAATCAATAGAGAAGATTCTACAGGGAAATCAGTTGCTTTCTTTCCTCAGACCTAATTTAGGCGGACTCTAGAGTCGGCCTGACACTTCGCGTGATGACCAGATAAGGAATGAGAAACTCATTCCTGTCAGGTTGGCTCTCAGAGTGCCAAGCTATAGGAGGGAACTGTCATTTTTCAGGAGGCGGACACCAGTCCTGCCTGGCTCATTTAAGTGGCCTGCTGCCCTCAAACCTTCAAGGAACAAGAGTCTCAGTAGTTCAGAGGGAATGTCTGGCCAGTGGGCTTTTTCCTGTGGATTTACTTAGTCTTTGCCTTGCTAGCAGCATTGAGTGAGGTCCTGGAAGAGGAGAGAGGGGGTGCGTGAGGGGAAGGGATATGAATGAGAAAGTATCCCTGACCTGCTGGTTAGAGGAGTGAGGGGAGGTGTGAGTTAATGTCCGGCCAGGAAAAAGCAGAGTGTCAGGCAATTTTGATTCCTGAAGGTTGTTTCTATAATGTCCCTTGTAATGAAGAGACTGGATGTCTTCTGATATATTTTGAAAGTTTGCAGTGGACTGAATGTTTCTGCTCCCTCCAAATTAATATGTTCCAAATGCCAAGGTGATGGTATTAGGAGGTGGAGACTTTGGGAGGTGATGAGGCCATGAGGGTGAAGCCTTGGCGAATAGGGTTGGTGCCCTTATAAAAGAGGCTCCAGAGAGCTCCTTGCTCTTCAACCGTATGAGGACAGAATAAAAACTGGCTCTCTGTGAACCTGGATTATTCTCACCAGATACCCAATCTGCGAGTGCCTTGATCTTGGACTTCCCAGTCTCCAAAGCTGTGAAAAACAAATTTCTGTTGTTTCTAAGCCATCCAGCCTATAGCATTTTGATCTAGCTGCCTGGATGGACCAAGACAGAGTATTTGATAACAGTTTGCATATGAAAATTTTTTCTCATGCAATCAGTCTTGGACATTTAACTCTCTAAATGTACCTGTTTTGCTTGTTGAATATGGTGTGATTCAGGTTAAAACTATGGATACCTGCTTTGCTGGACTGATGTTAGAGGCGAGAGTTGGGGTCAGAATAGGTTGCCCCCTACAATTTGTGACTGGGAAAGGAAAATTGGATTACAAGGGATGCTTTGTTGGAAAACAAACTGAAATCAAAGGGACTATCTTCACAGACCTGTAGTACAGTTTTCTCATCTTGCAGAATAAAAGGTTTGCATTTGTAGAGTGTAATCCTTTAGCTATTTGTAGTAGATTGATTTATGGATAAAAGGCATCACGTTACTCTTAATGGACAGTGCCTTAGAATGGTGAGGAGAGCAGGTAAAATAATTTCAAATTATTACAAATGATTTAATGCCATCAAGGATTAATGACACTAGCACTTTGAGTTCACTTATGACTTTACTGCTGAAAGTATCTGAATTCTTCATGGACAAGGTTAGATTATTGTCTGCTGGATCCTAGTTTATAAGTGGTTTCTCTTCTGTGATGAGGAAAGGCAGGTGTCAGTGGAAAGGAAATGAGGTTTAAGGTGAATTTATTCCATCAGCAGACCTGTCCCATGGCTTAATGAGAGATCTCTGCATGGTCTTCAGACTTTATTCACACTTTGTTGGTGAGGATGAGAATCTAGGACCATTTTGTATATAGAAGATTGTTAAAGGTTTAGTACATATTACATGTGCTTAGATTCCTTTTTATATCACCAGGCCAAGCTAGATTTTCTTAGAGTCATGACTCTCAAAATGTTACTGTTTTCCCCGACTTCCACCTTCTTTTGCTCAGTTCATTTCTTAGACACTTTTGAGTCAGGATATTGGGGTTCCATATTTTGTTTGCCAGTAACTAGTTGTTAAAAATTTTTTAATGTTTACTTACTTTTGTGAGAGAGAGACAGAGAATGAGTGGCGGAAGGGGCAGAGAGAGAGGGAGACGCAGGATCTGAAGTAGGCTCCAGCCTCTGAGTTGGTAGCACAGAGTCTGACCGTGGGCTGCGAATCCATGAACTGAGAGATCATGATCTGAGCCAAAGTGGAACTCTCAACCAACTCAGCCACCCAGGAGCCCCTCTTAAAAGAAAAAAAAAAAAAAAAAAAAATTATTTAAAAAAAACAAGATGGCCTCTTGTAGGACAAGGATGCTTCTATACTAGCGATGCCCTGAGAACCTTTATTCCTAAGATTTTTTCCTTTGGTATTTTACCCTCCCCTTTAAAAAAACAATATCACAAACTCTTTTGTCGTCATTCTTACCTGCTGTCATAATCTTCATTGACTTCATACACCTTTGCTTCGGCTTGACTGAACATAAAATGGTAATTTTCACAGCACTTTTTTGGGGTGGCTCCTGCTATGAAGGATTGACTGCTAGGGCCCACAGTCCAAAGCTATGACTTGGTGCTCACCATTTTTGTTTTCTTGTGTTTGACTATTGAGAATGACTGCAGTTTTTAATGAATAACTTTTTAATTTTAATTTTGAAAGTAGTAATAGCAACTAATATGTATTTCATAATATGGGTTTCTTACCTTACATAGTCTACTTTTAATCCTTTCCTAAACCCTGTGAGGTAGATAATAATTTTCCCAATGTTTTACAGATGACACTAAGAATTGAGAATTTAGGAAATATGCCTACCTCACCATAGCTTAAAATAGCAAGATGAGCATTTGGAACCAGGTTTCTTGATCACTTAGTAATTTTGGTGATTTTTAAAATTTTCTTAAATTTTTTAAAAATTTTATTTTAAAGAGTGAGGAGGGGGAAGAGGGAGGGAGGAAGGGGGGGAGAGAGAGAGAGAACGAGAGACAGAGAGAGAGAGAGAGAACAAGAAAGTCCTAAGCAGGTGATATCACGTTGTGTATCTTAACCACAATTTCTTTAACTAGTGTCCATATTGTTGTTGGACATATAGGCTATTTCCAGTTTGTGTATATAAAGCATTCAACAACTGATGACCTCCTAAGGAATGTTACTTAGAAGTGGCATTTCTAAGCCCAAAATGGTAAATATTTTAGTGTTCTTGCTAGATACAAACAGCCAGATTGGTGCCCAGAAAAAATGTATCCATTTGCGCTTCCTTATCAGCATCCAAACTTATCATCATTTGAGGAAATTTTTGCTTTGCCAGTTGAAAAAAAACTACCGTTGTATGTTTTTATGTTGTTATTTCAAATATTTACTAATCATTTGTATTTCATTTTCTGTGAATTCATTTATATTTCCTTATTGGGATGAGCCTTCCAACTTTTTTGGTAGGAAAGTAGTGGCCTTTGTTTTTTTTTTAATGCAGAATGGTCTTGTTTACACTCTTTTATTTCTTTCTGCTTTCAGCCTCTCGGCCACAACCTGAGTATTCCTCATCAGGCAGGAAGCTTCTCAGATTCTACAGAGTGGAAGGGATGCAGTGAAGAGGATGAAGTGGGATAATATCCTGACTTTCTTATGGAGAATGAGGCAGAAAGAAATGGCTGGGAGGAAGTTTGAAGGATTAAGAAAGAATGGGTTTTTTATTAAGGAAAACTCAGAGATAGAGCTAAACTCTTAAATTGTTTCTCTGAACTTTTAGTTTAAAGTGACTTATTAGACACTAATCGTTAGGGAAATACAGATCAAAACCACAGTGAGATACCACCTCGCACCCATTAGGGTGGCCACTATCAAGAAAAAAATTAAAAAAGGAAAGAAAAGAAGATAAGTGTTGGTGAGGATATAGAGGAATTAGAACCCTGTGCATTTTTGGTGGGAACATGAACTGTACAGCTACTATAGAAAACAATATGGAATGTCCTCAGAAAATTAAAAGTAGAATTACCATATAATTCCACTTCTGGTATATGCCCCCAAAGAATTGAAATCAGAGTTTCAAAGAGATATTGACTTGCACACTCATATTCCTAGCAACATTATTCACAGTAGCCAAAAGGTGGAAACAACCCTGGTGTCCACTGAGGGATGAATGGATAAACGAAATGTGGTACATACATTCAATCAAATATCATTCGGCCTTAAAAATGAATTCTGACACATGCTACGGTGTGGCTGAGCTTCAAGGACGTTAACCTAAGTGGAATAAACCAGTCACACAAAGACAAACACCGTATGATTACACTTATATGAAGGACCTGGGGTAGTCAGATTTATAGAGACAGAAAATAGAATGGTTGCCAGGGGCTGAAGGGAGGCAGAGATGACGAGGTAATGTTTCATGGGTCTAGAGTTTTTGTTTTTGCAAGATGAAAGGAGTTCTGGAGACTGATTCGATTGGCGGTGATGGCTGCCCCATGTGAATGTACTTAATGAAACTGTACACTTACCGATGGTTAAGATGGTAAATTTTATGTTATGTGTATTTTACCACAACTAAAAATAATAAAAATGTAAGGATTCGCTGATTTAAAGAAGTCACTTACTAGAAATAACTGGTTGCATTTTCTAGGTTTGACAGATTTCCAGTCCTCTTGATCTCAGTTCCATCAAGCACCATTTTGTTTCTGTGTTTGTTTTCTTTTAAAATACATACGCTCTTTGTGGTCTAGGAGAGCCCTTCTCTCCAGAATCATCTGGAATGGCTTGGTAGGAGGTAAGGGGTGATGGAAGAGAGGGTAAAGTCCAGAGAGCTCTTACATACCCTCGGCCTTTTGGAAAGGTGCTTCAACCAAACAACTTCTTCAGTCTGTGTGTTAATATGACAATTTAATAGTAGTAAATTGGCAGGTACAGGAGTGAATACGGTGTCTTTAGAAAAGCCTACTGCACAGGTTCAGAGGATCCAGCCCTAGGATTAAAGGCATCCCAGTGAGTTCACAATCCACTTAAAGCAAACCAGGATGAAAGGATAAAATTCTATCTAGTAAGGCAAGTGGCCTGGGCCACAGATATATCCTATGGAAGCTTTTCTGTGGAAGATCAGATCTGACACTCTTCTCTTGCAGTTTAAATTCACCCCCATTTTAGAGGTGCCCGGGGAAGGGGAGAGGGCTTAGTTGGTTATGCATCTGACTCGTGATCTCAGCTCAGGTCTTGATCTCAGGTACGTGAGTTCAAGCCCTGCATTGGGCTCTGCGCTGAAAATGAAGCCTACTTAAAAATAAATAAATAAATAAATTTACACCTGTTTTGTAAAGCACATGATTTAGATACTCAAAAATCTGAACATGATTTTACTCAAATGCTGTGTACTATACGGTCATTGGTAGGAAGCATTGCCAGGTTCATACTATTAAGAAGTAATTTTCAAAGTTTATGCTAATGTTTGGTCATTTTGTACAAAACTCTGCTCCCCATAATTTGTCTCTGAGAATATTTGGGGCATTTTTTTTTTTTAAGGAGAACATTTTTTTCCCTCACTACCAGCCTTCAAAATGGACTTCTCTTGAACCACTCCTGCTTCCCGTTCCTACTTTTGCTTTTATTACCTCAGAATTGGACTGTGTGGATTGTTTTAGCAGGGGTGCAGTTAGAGATACACAGATGGTTTTTCATTACAGGAAGGATGCATTCATTCCTTTACTAGGTAAGGTCGTTCACACAGTGACCAAGGAATGACATTTGTTTGTGACTTGCCAGGGTCTACATAAATGTCACATCTTATCTTTGAGGTTTTCAGGTTACAAAGCTATTGTTGCTCTCCTGAAGCTGTGATTGAGATTGTCTCTCCCCTCCTCTTTCTTTTGGTCTTTCTCCCTCTCTCCTCCCCTTTCTTTCTTCTCATCATTGGTACCTTTAAAAACACAAGGAGATCTTCAGAGCACAGGAGCAGTGTTAAGGGAGGGGCGGGGGGAGGAGATAGAGAAAACCATCTAAAGTCTTGCCTAGGGACACTTTGGCAAGTATCGGAGTAAAAGCTGCCAGCTAGTTTAAGTGGTTCTCTAGATCTTGTCTTAATAGATCACCATTTCAAAGCAGAATAAAGTGACTTGGTGGTTTACTGCAGAGTGGCAGTTTTGGACACAATAGCTTGAGTGAAGGGAAATTGAGAACCAAGCAATCAGTCCCTGAGGCAATATGGAGATTAAGAGAATATAAAGGCTTTGTGTGTCAGAGGGTGTGTTTGAGTATGTGGGTAGACTCAAGGGTGACAGTACGTATAAATTGTTACTGTTTTGTACATTTTTTGCAGTCAATTACAAATGTATATTCCTGATTCCTAGAATTTAAAGGAAAATAGATGAGATATCACAAAGACTGAAACTTGCGTTAAAATGCACACACTGCCCTTTATCATCTATGTAGTAGTAGCATACCGTCTGAAATTTGAGGTCTTCAGTTGTAAAATGGGGAATATACCTACTTTGTGCTATTGGAGGACTGTGCAAAATCTCTTTAAAGGGGACTCAGTAAACACTGGTTCTTAAAAATACATATTGTGTAAAAAAATACTTGATACCAGTTAAAGAGTATTTAGTACCTACTTAGAAGTAATGTTCTGAAATGTGATTTAATGCGTTAGGTATGTTGGGGGGGTTGAGAGATAAGGAGAGAGTGCAGTTTGTGGGGGCAGTAGTACCTGTTTATATATGTGATCCTGAAACTGGAGGATTTACATGTTCTGTTGAAGAGTAATTTAGAGTTTTATACAGGCATCGAAGCCCTAATCCCATCAGCACTATGCCTCTTTAGGGAGGAGAATGCTTCTCAGCCTTTTCTTCTCAACTGTTAATATTGATGTGGATTTTAGGCCAGAGATTTGCTTGTATTTGGTGGCAGGAAACTATTTCTAATGGTAGAATTTTAGACAGGTGCTGGGCAGCTTTGTACACTTGGAGTGTGAAGCTTTCTCAGGAGGCTTTGCCTTTGGAGAAGGCCCTGGAAGATGGTCTTCCTCTGGTTAGAGTTTTCACAGGAAGCTGCCTTTCATGGGAGAGATGCCTTATGTAAGTATGCCAGTCCAACTCCTCCTGCCCCATCTGGCCCCAACGGTCCTTTTTTATTGCGCATAGACTCAAGGGAAAATTGATTGAGTATTCAGATACTAGTAATGGCAAACATCAATTTGGCCATTTCTATTGATTTGAGGACTTGGGCTGAATTCTGGCCATTCCACTTAAAGCTGCAGATCTAGGAGCAAATTACTTTATTTCTCCATGCTGTTTCCAACTCCTAGGATTGATGTGAGGGTTAGATGAGATAATGCATGCACTGTGTTTAGAGCCATGCCTAGTTTATGGAAGTAGTTTTTCCTGGTACTTTAGGTTTGTTCATTGTGCACACACGTGTCCTGCCTCCCCCTACCCCCAAAACACTTTCTGATTGATTGTTGGAACCCTGATTTCCAGAAATGAGGCTTTATCATTAGAATTCTGAAACCCTTGGGGTGCCAGGGTAGCTCAGTCGGTTGAGCATCTGACTTCAGCTCAGGTAGCTCAGTCAGTTGAGCATCCGACTTCAGCTCAGGTCATAATCTCATGGCTTCTGGGTTTGAGCCCTGCATCCGGCTATGTGCTGACAGCTTGGAGCCTGAAATCTGCTTTGGATTCTGTGTCTCTGTCTCTCTCTGCCCTTCCCCCACTCACATTCTGTCTCTCTCTCCAAAAATAAACATTTAAAAATTTAAAAAAAAGTAAGATTCCTGAACCCCTTTGCTGGCATGACCTTTATGTTATGAACATGTATGATAGACCTCATTCCTGCTTTTTACTGTTTGGGTTTTACTTTCCCTGTTATTTTCTCCTCCTCTCTTCTCTCTCTGTCCTGGTCTCTCTCTCTTTCTTCCTCTGCAAGGAAAATTCTGATTTTTCCTATTGTAGTCAGCAGAAAACAACCCTTAGCAACTTAGTGAAGAGCTGGGCTTTGTCCACCTCACATTCCTGTAATACACTTTGCTGAGATTGTATGTTAATATTTATATGGCTCAGAAATATTTTTTTTCTAATAAGAGCCTCCCAGAAAAAGGAAAACTCTGAGACTAATTATCAATTTCTTTCAGAATTTTAAGCCTAGTGGATTATCTTAATTTGATGCTTAGAAGAACCATTCAGTCTAGCATCCCTGGGATCGTATTTATGAAAATGCAAACATTCAAAATGGGCTTAAAAATATTAAATACATGTATTTTTTTCTGTAAGAGAAAACAACCACCCCAGATTTTAACTTCCATTGGTGTGAATATGGCTAACCTCTCCTGCCTAAATTAATTCAGAAGGCACTTGCAGCTGCTTTCCACTTCAGGCACCTTGTTAGCTCCGCGTAGCTGAAAAATAATTCCTAAGTAGTTTTGGTGTGTAAATCGTTGAACAAGCCTGTTGGGTTTTTTTAGGCATTGACAGAAGATATCTTTAGGATGATCAAACATGACATTTGTGGTGGGTTTGCATTTTAAAGGAGGAAGTAAGGCAAAGATGAAACCACCATGCTGTAGAATGACAAATTACCCAAAACTGCTTCTATTTTAATTCAGTAGTAGTTTAATAGAGCCTTAGAGTTTCTACTTAGAAAGGAAATTGAAAACTCATTCACTTAAAAATATATGAGTCTATTGTGTGTCGGACACCAGTGATGTACCAAAGTTGGGGATGGTGGTGAGAGAGTCTGCCCCTGGTGCACACATTTAGGGGGTACGTGGAGTAAGGAGGTGCAATACTTCTAGACTTAAAAAGCCCAAAATTGACTAAAAGTTGGTTCTGCTTTTTATTAGCACCATGTGAAGCCAATTCTAAACATAGACTGGGAAAGTGTAAAAACACCCCTCCTCACCAGGGCGCACCGCTCTGACCGCCAGCCCTTCCCCCAGCCTCTTGAAACACCACTGCCAGATGCTGTTTTAGGGCACAGATGTTCTGAAAACCACACTTTGAGAAATTCTGGCCCCGCTGAAGATCTTCACCTCCCATTTTATGTATTGGGACCCTGAAGCCTGTAGAGGTGCCGCGACTTGCCCTGTGCCATCCACCGGCGTCCTGGCAGAGCCTGGCTGCTCTGAACTCCCACAGGGCCGGTGTCCAGGGATCACTCGGTTTCAGTTTAACTGGGGCTGTCCCAGGAAATGCCTCCATCCAGTTGTTCATCCCACCTGATTGTTGGCCCTGTGAAACCTGTGCTGGTCTGGTCATCAGCCAGGGGTGTTTTCACGGTAATAGTGGCTACTTTGCCTCTTCCTGAGGTGGAATGAGGGTCCATGAGGGTCAGCGAGCGCTCAGGCAGTCAAGTGGTTTTCTGCGTACGTATTTTATGTTCATGGTGCTGTTGAGTTTTACACTGTATAATGCTTCCTTTTGCTAGAATGGGGTGAATGGCTCCCCTGCCTCTCCCTGAGGGTGAATGAGGGTGAATGAGGGAAGAAGATTTCCCGGTGACTGAGATGCACTGCCTGCCCGCTGTCCGTGGGCCACATTCCACGGCTTTGTTTATAAAGGTGATTAAAGGGCTCCCCGTTAAGTGTGGGTTGGAGCTCCAGAGGGCAGAACTCAGGGTGCAGACCCCCAGGGCCAGCCCTTGGCCTGGTGCTTCCTGCTGAGCACGATTCTCCTGGACCACTGAGATCATACGCTCGCTTTTGTTTTCCTCCCACTTCCACCCACACGTAAATGGCTGCCTGCAGGATTGTACAGGGACTGGGGAAGAGAACAAAAATAGATGTACAGGTGGTGGTTTTTAACCAGCAGTTCTTTCTAAGGAGCGCTCAGGCAGTCAAGTGGTTTTCTGTGTATGTATTTTATGTTCATGGTGTTGTTGAGTTTTATACTGTGTAACGCTTCCTTTTGCTAGTGTTAGGTGCCCTGGTTTATTTGAAATAAATGGACTCCTGAAATAAATACTGCTGTGAATTGTACCTTAAGAGTTGAACAAGGGAAATGTTAAAAAAAAAATTCCAGTGCTCAGACATTGCCTCGCTTGGAGGTAGGTAAGCAGGCGGACGGGATCGCTGTGTCCGGACCTGTTTACAACCTGGGTGCAGAGTTAAGCCTTGGAA
Source organism: Crocuta crocuta (assembly GCF_008692635.1). Taxonomy (NCBI): domain Eukaryota; kingdom Metazoa; phylum Chordata; class Mammalia; order Carnivora; family Hyaenidae; genus Crocuta; species Crocuta crocuta. The sequence continues at coordinate 2,950,839 of NW_027551572.1, forward strand.
GATCGGGCAGAGGCCAAACTAGTCACCAATTTACCACAGCTTATCACTCCTTTTAACTTGCTAGCTCCTTTCTGCTTAGCGCTTCCTGATCTTCTGTTCACCTCTTTCTCTTGCTCAGACCCTTCTCTGTTCTGTTAGTCCCTGTGTTTCCCAGGGGCCATAGCAAGTTTGGGCCAAATCCATTTAGAAGGACAGTTAGTAAGCATGATCAGCTTATACATGACTAATTTCATTTAATTTTTTAGTGTCAAAATATGCAATAAATAATATGGAATAAATATTCTTTTTGTTTTAAAAAATAACTGCATGGTTTTAGAGGTTTTTTTTTTTTTTCTGATTATAAAAGAGAAATCAAATTGGTTAGGTTCCACAATTGTAGAATACTGTGTGTTATTCTTTGGCAAGCAGTTTTCCCTTTTCATCGTTGAAGATGATACACATGTTCCATTAAAAATAGAGCCAAACCTGGTTAGACTTTCTCTCTATCAGTCTCCATTCTATTTTCCAGCCAATGTCTAATTCTTTACTCAGGGGTCAAATCGAAGGAATGTCAGTTCTTTCAGATTTATCTGAAGCTCTTCCTAATTGGGTGCATTTAGCTACTAGAAACTTCTTACTGTCTTATTTTAAAAGCCATCCTAAAAGAGCCAGGAAGCTGCACTGAATGGGGACTGCTAACAGTGTGTGATGATACATTTGGGGAGTTGACACAGATTATACTTTTTTTTTTTTTTTGCAGGTGAAACTAACCACAGTCTTTAGTGTTTAGATTTGTGGAGACAGCTGCACTCTGCCATGTGTGCACAACGAAAGGGAGCATAAAACCCTGACTCTGGCTTAAAATTCCATCTTGGTGGACCCCTAGTTCAGCAAATACCCGTTAGTAAATCCAGCACTCAAACATGCAGTCATATGGCGTTGTTAGAAAAGTGCTTTTTATTTCCTAAAACAAACTTTTTATTCTGTAACACACATGAAAGTACACCTACGTGTACAGTTTATTGGATTATTACAACAAAGTGAATACTACACTCATGTACTTATTATCAGAACCCAGACCAAGAAACATTATCAGCACCCAATATTGGGACAGTGTTACTGGTACTAATACTCATTATTTTTTTACCTATTTCTTATAAATGAGGGAAACATTTGCATTGTAAAGATAAAAGGCCCACCTTAATTCCATTTTTTTGAAAATATAGTTTATTGTCAGAGTGGCTTACATACAACACCCAGTGCTTATCCCAACAAGTGCCCTCCTCCATGCCCATCACCCACTTTCCCCTCTCCCCCACACTCCCAATCCACCCTCAGTTCTCTGCGTTTAAGAGTTTCATGTGGTTTGCCTCCCAAGGCAACCTTATTTCCTAACCCATGCATCAGAACCCGTTATTCTGCTTAAGGTCATTGGTTCCTTATGAAGGAAATTTGGCTCTTGCCACCGCATGCGGAACCATCTTTCTGTTAAGTTTGTGCATGTGCTTGGATAAATGTGTGCATTTACATGCAAAGTCTGATTAGCATTTGGTTATAAAGTTTAATTAAAGAAATTATTTAGAAAGGAATGAGAAGTGCATGTGAGAAAGTGACAGAACCATACTCAAAATATCCCTTTTCATTCCCCCTTTAAAATTAGAATGTTTTCTAAGGATAAGCATTAATAAAGGGACACAAATACAGTATCTTTACATCTTTTTTTTTGAACACATTATAGTTGTTAAGCAGAGGATAGGTGAGTAAGTTTGTTGAAATGCTTCTGTATCCTGTTCCTTGATTGTGGAAAGTTTGAGATTTGTAGTTTAAGACAAGAAAATCCAAGCTACCCCATACTTGGGAATTGAAAAAGCCATGTTTTTTGAGTACTAAGTAATTATCCAGAAATACTCTGTTTGTTTTGAAAATAAGATCTTTAAGACTTGCTGTGTTCATATTTTTAAAATTATGCTCATCCTGGGATGCCTGGGTGGCTCAGTAGGTTAAGTGTCTGACTCTTGATTTGGCTCCAGTCATGATCTCATGGTTCATGAGGTCAAGCCCTGCACCAGGCTCTGCGCTTACAGTGTGGAACCTGCTTGGGATTCTCTCTCTCCCTTCCTCTCTTTCTCCTCCCTGACTCTCTCAAAATAATTAAAAACTTAAAAAAAAATTATGCTCACCCTAAAGCCATACAACTTTTTAAAAACCTTTTTTTGATATTTTATTTATTTCTGAGAGAGAGAGAGAGACAGTGTGAGCAGGGGAGGGTCAGAGAGAGAGGGAGACACAGAATCCGAAACAGGCTTCAGGCTGTGAGCTAGCTGTCAGCACAGAGCCCGACTTGGTGCTCGAACCCACGAACTGTGAGACCATGACCTGAGCGGAAGTCGGAGGCCCAACTGACTGAGCCACCCAGGTGCCCCCATACAACTTTTAATCTAAATATTTCTTAGTTAAGTCCCTCTTTGGCTTTATTTTTTATTCCATTTGTTCATTTCTCTTCCCACAAATACCAGTTATAATGTTAGATTTCTTTAGTCTGCTTTTCACTATCTTCTCTATAATCATTTTAATTTTTTTCCACGTGGTTTTGTTAATTTCCTTCTAGCCTATATGCCAGGTGTCTCTTTCATTTGTGTTTATCCTGTTTATTCCATTGCTGTTCATATTGTTTAACTTTTTCTTAATCTTTACCTTCTCTTCTATGGCTATTTCCATTTGCATTTTTTTTGCTAGTTTCATAATCACTTTTCTGAGCCCTAATATCTCTTCTTTGACCTTTTTTTTAATGTTTATTTTTGAGAGTGAGAAACAGAGTGCAAGGAGGAGAGGGGCAGATAGAGAGGGAGACACAGAATCCAAAACAGGCTGCAGGCTCTGAGCTTTCAACACAGAGTCCGCAGTAGGGCTCAAACCCATGAGCAATGAAATCATGACCTGGGCCAAAGTCAGATGCCCAACTGACAGAGCCACATAAGTGCCCCTCTTCTTTGACTTTTTTTTAAAGGTGATTATGTGACTTGAAATGTCTATAAAATTTTTGTTTATAGACTTCCTGTGCTCCTGTGGGCATTTCTTTTTCATTTTGCTTTCTAATCTTTTATTTTGTGATGATTTTATTTATGCCTGGGTTGTACTGGGTCCTACACATGCCCGTTACTCAAAACACAGAAAATATTGGATCTTATTCTGCTTATTTATGTAAAGGAAGGGGTATCATAAAGTCAGCTTATTAAAATATCTTATTGTTTTTAGACTCTTCACATACTTGGTTTTCTTTAAAAAGAATGTTTCATTGATGAAATCTTCAGTATTCTGTGACTTCTGTTTCATATGAGTCTGAAATATTCAGATGGCCATAGCACTGCAGTTGAGGTACATGATTTTCCAGAGCCTTTTGAGCTCTGTAATATAACAATGTTTTTTTAAATTATTATTATTTTTGATGTTTATTTATTTTTGATAGAGACAGAGCACAAGAAGGAGAGGGGCAGAGAGAGAGGGAGACACAGAGAGAATCCAAAGCAGGTTCCAGGCTCTGAGCTGTTAACATGGAGCCTGATGCAGGGCTTGAAACCATGAACAGTGAGATCATGACCTGAGCCCAAGTCAGATACTTAACAGGCTGAGCGACCCAGGTGCCCCAGTATAACCATGTTTTTTCCAAATTATGCATGCTAGAGGTATTGGGGTTTTTACACTAGTTTTAAATGGGACTTCTGAATTTTTCCTCCTGTGTTTTGGCAATGTAAAACTAGCAGTATGCAATGAATCTCTTGTGCAGTGTTGTCTTGGCGGTAACTATTTGTTAATTTCTAATATTAATTTTAATTTGTGGATTTTCAAATGTTTCAGTGTCTAACATGATTAATTATGCTAAAAACCACCAGTATTTGAAACATTGTAAACATTTAAAATGATAAAATCTCTTACTCCATTAAAAAAATTATTTTAAAAAATTACTTTGTGTTATATATCTATACTCTCATAAGAAAATTCCCATTGAAGAAAAAAGCAAATTTTTTCCATTTTCACTATTTTCTCAATTCAGCTTCTTCCCTAGATGTGACCAGTATTAGCAGTTGACATGTTATATTTTTCCAGAATTTTTTCAATGCATTCACCCACACCCACGAACGCCCACATACAAATACACATGGAAGTATAAGGTTTGTTTAAAACATGAATGATGTACTCTAAGTCCTGTTCTCAACCTTTTTCTTTTTTTTTTTTTTAACTTAACATTATGTCTTGAAGATTTTCTAAGGTTGGTGAATGTAGACCCACTTTATTCTTTTTGATATAATTGCACAGTATGCCATTGTTTGGATGTTTCATGGTTCACTTAACTCTTTCTGTGAACACTATTACAAACAATGCTATAACCTCATTCTTGTACAGAATTATTTGTACTTAGGTGTATTTCTATAAACTAACATAGAAGTAGAATTTCTAGGTCACAGGATGTACAAAGTTAAAATTTTAATAAAAGCTGCCAAAACCTCTTAAGAGAAATTGTATCAGTTTACCATCTCCACAACACTGAGAAAACCTCTCCGTCCTGATGTAACCTAATGCAAATTTGAAGTAATTTTGACAAACTGCCCTAATCTATAAAGAAACCAGCTGTTTTAACATGATGGCACATCCAAAGAACAGCAGGTTGGGACTCTGGCTGGGAAGGAGATTTAAATAGTACCTGCTATGAAAAGACATTTCACTTTATTTTTTTTTTTGACCAGAGAAATGGGAATAATAATTATAAGATACAATGAGCCATGCACTCAAGTTTGTAATTTTGAACGGTGGCGTCTATTGCAACTATTTCTTTAAAAAGATTTTTAAAATTTTTATTTATTTTTGAAGGAGAGAGAGACAAGAGTGTTAATAGGGGAGGAGTAGAGAGAGAGAAGGAGACACATAATCTGACACAGGCTACAGGCTTCAGGCTCTGAGCTGTCAGCACAGAGCCTGGACATGGGGCCCCAACTCACAAGCTGTGAGATCATGACGTGAGCCAAATTCAGAACCTTAACCGACTGAGCCATCCAGGAACCCCGCAACCGTTTCTTTAACAAATCTTTATTTCGTATATTTAGATCCTTTTCAACTCATTCCCTTTGGCTTACTTAGCTAACCAGAATGGTGAGTTTTTGTTACATTCTTTTACAACAAATAAAAGGCAGTTACTGGTATATTAAATGTTACTACCTTGTGCAAGAAATCATGAAGGAGGGAAATCTCTCCTTTTATGAAATTTCCTGATAATTTATTATCCGAGTCATTTCTTTATGATTCATCTCCTCTGACAGAAAAGCTTTCAATCAGCAAATAACAAAGAATATTCAGCAAGTAACTAAAACTCTAAAACTTAAAAGAAGATTTTAAATCTACAACTTGGTTATATTCTTCAGTACACCTGACGGCCTGTAGTATCTTACCTCCTGATTACTGTGTAATCTCATTGTGCCTTTCTGTTTAGGGAAAGGGTATGTTCATATACTTGGATAATGGCAGTTACTAAAACTATTTTATTTTATACTATGTTCAAATGCACAAAAAGCTGAAGAAAATAATGCCATGAACATTCTTATTTTCACCACCTGAAATTCAATGATTAACATTTTATATTTTTTCTTTTTTTTTCTCTACATGCAAAGCCAATTGCAGTTATTATGACACATCACCATAATGTACTTGAACATGCATCTTTTGCCTAAGAATAAAGACATTCCAGGTTGCTTTTTTAATAATTTTTAAAATGTTTTTATTTTATTTTTGGAGGGACAGAGAGACAGAGTACAAGCAGGGGAGGGGTAGAGAGAAAGGGTGACACAGAACCCAAAGTAGGGTCCAGACTCTGAGCTGTCAGGACAGAACCTGATGTGGGGCTTGAACTCAAGAACCTGAGATCATGACCTGAGCTCCTTGTTATCACTGTCGAGCCCTACGCAGGGCTCAATCTCACCAACCACAAGATTATGACCAGAACCGAAATCAAAAGTTGGACACCTGACTGAGCCACCCAGGCACCCCTACAATAGCAATTTTTGTACCTTTGTCTTTGTTTACATGTGAATTACTTAAGAATGAACTATTAGTGTGAAGTTGCTGGGTTATTTTGAATTTTGGTAGGTGTTGTCAAGTTCTTCTGGGCGTTTGCATCTGTTCATATTCCTACTAATTAGGGAAAATTTCTAACGTGTAATTGATTTTCAAATGTTTGCCAGTTGACCATGTGAAAAATGGTATCATTTTAATTTATCCTTATTTTTAAGCAAAATTAAAATTTTAAATTTTTTCAAATGCTTAAAATTTTTAAGCATTTTCATATGTTTAAAGCTGTTTGTTTTTAGTTTTCTGTGAATTATGTGATGTTTTTGCCTTTTGGGGAATGTTTGTTGATTTACACAGGCTCTTTTTGCAAAAATAAATTACTGTGTCATGTACATTGTAAATATTTCTTTCATTTTTAGTATATCTTTTCACTTTAGTTATGATTTTCTTCTGGGCTGAAGATTTTAATTTTTGTGTGGTTTGTAATCACTATTTTCCCTTTAGAGTACTTTCTCGTGAGCTGCAACAGCCCTTCTCCTACTTGCCTGAAGGCTGTGAGCCTGCTGCCCACCTTCGGAGAGCTGAGCAGTGAAATGGAACTGAAGGTCCTATTTGGTTTGCAGATTTTCACTTAGTCCAGTTTTGGTCACTGTGCTTAAAGTCCCAAAGGTCAGACCTTCTATGCCTTGGCCTCTCCAGGAGTCAGCCACCCACCCCTCCAGTGCTGGCAAGAGCAGTCACCTTGCATTGAGGTCCAAATCTGGAGGTTGATCTGTTCCTTGTACAGACTCTGGACTAGTCCTTCTGCTCCACAACCTCCAGAAGTATCTGGTGCCTACAGGTTTTGAATGTTGCTGGCATTCTGTACTGTCAAGCCTCACTACTCGGAGTACAGAGTGCAGACCGGTAGCCTCTATCCACATCACCGGGGAGTTTGTTAGACATGCAGCACTTCAGGCCTTAGCCCAGACCTGCTGAATCAGAATGGACAGCCTCAGGATCACCAGGTGGTTCTTGTGCATGTGAGAGAGTGGGATGCCTGACTTTGATTCCCACCATTGCCAGGCAGTTAGGCTTTAGCTGTTTCTCCTTGGCTGGGTCAGTTACCATTCACTCATGTGCTTTCTGTCTTCCAAAGTTTGGGGTGATCTCTTATCTGTTGTTATCGTCTTTTGTCCTTTTTGGAAGTTTACCTTGTTTATTCTTTATTGTTTTATTGGGGGTTCAGGAGGGCTTAGAGATAAAAAAAGAACATTTATTTACCATGTTTAACAAAAATTCTCTCTTCTACCATGTTGTTTTTAAAAAGGTTTTTTTCACTGTTTATTATTTAGAGACACAGAGAGACAAGAGTGTGAGTAGGGAAGGGACAGAGAGAGGGAGACACAGAATCCAAAGCAGGCTGCAGGCTCTGAGCTGTCAGCAAAGAGCCCGATGTGGGGCTCGAACCCACGAGCTGCAAGATCATGACCTGAGCCGAAGTCAGATGTTCAACCGACTGAGCCACCCAAGTGCTCCTGTGTTGTTTTTTTAAAAAATATTTGAATCTTTGTTCCTTGTTGAATGACTTAGTTTTTCCTCCCAATTGGCTAGCCAATGTCTTAACATGATTTACTAAATAATCCATATTTTCCTCTGATTGGAAATTTTACTTCTATGTATACAAACTTCGCTTGCATTTGGCTGTTTTTTGTTATAATTTTATAATATCTCTTACTACCTGGTAGTACTAATTTTTCCCCATATTTAGAAGATAGAATCTTATTTATTAAATTTTTTAAATGTTGTATTTGTTTATTTATTTTTGAGAGAGAGAGAGTGCACAAGTGGGAGAGGGGGCAGAGAGAGAGACACACACACAGAGTCCGAAGCAGGTTCCAGGCTCTGAGCTGTCAGCACAGAGCCTGATGCAAGGCCTCAACCCACAAATCTTAAGAGCATGACCTGAGACAAAGTTGACGCTGAACTGACTGAGCCACCCAGGTGCCCCAGGAAGACAGAATTCTAAAACTCTGAGTTAAAAGAAATTATTTCTATAGTTCTCATTATTTACTCTTCATTTTTATTCAGTCCATTTTTATGTATACTTATTCAAAATGATAGGGTCATCAACATTCTTTAAATTTCTAACTTGATTTTTAACATGCATAAGGTACATATGCTTTTTCATGTATACGCATATATATAACTTTTTCTTATGGACTTTATTTTCTTTTAAAAGCTCACATACAACACTTTTGAAGCCTAGGAGAATTTGATTCTTAGGAGAATCTATTTATTCCCATTTTTTGGAGAAGGTACAGTGTAAACACTGTTAAATGCAATAGAAAGCTTTACTACATGAATAGGTAGCTGGTGTGCTCTCATCACCCTTAGCCAAGATTGACATGTTGTTAGCTGACGGAAATCTTCACTGCTGGGCCCGCCCAGAGCCTCTGGCATTTGAATTCTCCCACCAGAGCTGTGACTCTGGGCAAGTTAAAGAATCTCTCTGATTCTGTGAGGCGGAGGTCATATTACCCTTTCTGATAGTGAGGATTGGAGATAATTTCAATACAATGCTTAACCAAATCCTTGGCTCACAGTAGGTACTCAGCCAATGGGTTCTGCTGCTTCTACTTGTGACCGAAGTGGATAATGGATGAGTCTTTCACAGTGCTTTAATCAACAGGAGCATTGACTTGCTCACTCAGATATACTAGTAGAATAAAAGTTTATATGGGAATCTTTCCTAGTGTCTGTCTTAGAATACATAATTGAGTCTCAGCTGCCCATGCTGGTGGAAGGGAAAAATGATAAGAGTTAGCAACAGCTGATAAGCTTTCAAGCCTTTATACATGACTGGGAATTCATTTAACTATTACCTGTGTTGAATACAATATACACTTTCATAGCTGGAAGAGAACTTTGATGTTGCAGAATCCTTTAACTCTACAAATGAGTAAACAGATCTGAAGGAAAATGACTCGCCCAAGAGCACACAGTGGTGTGAGCTTAATGGCAGAGTTAGACTCAGAAGTCAGATATGTTAACTCTTAGTTCTGTGTGTTTTACTTACCTTTTATCATTGTATCTGCTCAGGTCTGTATCCAGAGCCTCTGACGTGTCTGAGGAACTGGTGTCTGGGACCTCGGTTAAGTGTAGGTTGACTGAGGGATGCATAAGCTTGGAGGAATAGAAACACTGTTGAGCTTTTGTTTTCTCTCTTGAGTATTTTCAGAGCCAGATACTCCCCTCTGATTCATCAGCACAGCTTCAACTGTGATATTGGAGTGTGGGCCAGTAACTTTGAGGTGAGAAAAAGGACGAGTAGGTATATATTTAAGTTAGAATAAAAAGGAAAGTGGGAAGTCCTCAGATAAGCCAGAGTTGGTTGGGGACATAAGTGTCTGTATACAAGTCCAGGGCAGGCTGTGGATTCCCTGTAAAAAAAGATAGGCAAGAACAAAGCCAACATACAATTATGGGCAAAAGCAAGGGGTTCGAGAGACAGGCTTACTGGTAGTATGTAGCCAAAAGCAGGTAGGAAGGAAACATCACTTCCATAGAAGCTGAGCACCAACCAGAGCCCCACGCTGAGAATGGGGATCCTGTTCCAGAGAGCTTGTGGTTTGGAAGAGAAGTGGTTACAAGCTATCAGTTTGAGCCCACTGTATACCTAAGCAACTATTTTGTCTTTGCTCAAAGTAGTTTTTTTTTTTATGTTTATTTATTTTTGAGAGAGAGAGAGAGTGAGCAGGAGCAGGGGAGGGACAGAAAGAGAGAGGAAGAGAGAGAATCCCAACTAGGCTCTGCACTGTCAGCACAGAGCACAATGTGGGGCTTGATCTCATGGAAGGCAAGATATATCATGACCTGAGCTGAAATCAAGAGTCGGATGCTTAACTGACTGAGTTACCCAGGGTCCCTCAGAAGTTTTTTATATGCCAGTCAGATGGTGTCAGTTGTAGTTGGTTGGGGTTTCTTGGTGTCAACATTGAATGGAATGAATAAAGCAGTTTCTGGGCGGTTCCTGACTTGTCATTAGCTCCAGGTCTGAAGCTAACCTTGAGGGTATCATATGGCTCCCTAGCTCCCATAACTTTGCTTCATAATCCTACAGACTGATTTTGCTTTTGACTTTAGTATTGAGAAATAAATGCTTAATCTGTTACATAAAATTAAGTAGAAATAACACTGAAATCATGGCCAGGCAGAAAGATAGTTGCCTCTCAAATACCTATTTACTTATTGAGCTAATAAGCCATTTATATGTAAATGTGAACATCTATTACCTTGGGTCTTGATGAATTTGAAATAGCATGAATACATTTGATTTGGAAGTAAGTTTGTGTTTAAAAGTTATTTCCCTTTAGGGAACAACAAGTTAAGCTTAGGTTGAATAGGCTTAGAGGAACTATGAAAAACATTTTTTAATGTTTGTTATTTATTTTGATAGGGGGAGAGGCAGAGAGAGAGAAAATCCCAAGCAGGCTCTGTGCTGTTAATGTAGAGCCCGATGTGGGGTTTGATTCCACAAACTGTGAGATCATGACCTGAGCTGAAATCAAGAGTCAGGTGCTTAACCAACTGAGCCACCCAGGACCCCCTAAAAACATTTTCAGAGACCCTCAAAAACTCTGTGACCGAAACCTTAAAAATCCATTAAATGTGAATAGTTTTCATTTGTAGAATTCATAGATGGAGCATATGTGTTGAAATAAATTACTACAGTTAAACTTGAATTATAGCATTTTAGGGAAAAAATCAAATGAGGTTTTAAGTTTGAACTTTAAGAATCTTTTGTTGGGTTTGTATAGACTTAATTGAGATGAATTAAAATGAATGTTAATTTCCCATTTGCTTACTAGATTTAAATAACTAGTTATGTTGGATTAGATCAATGGACTTGAAGTCATTGGGACAAAAGGCACCAAAAGACAAATGAGTAAGTCTGTGCAGTCGTTGATGTCATTAGGCCAGCGCACTTTGCTGCTGAACCATGCTCACCTAGTTCAGGAATGTTGGATTCCCAGAAAATACACAGTACAAGTTGTGCCTTTAGTTTTCTTCTGTGCAATGAGTCATATTCTGAGTGGTCTACCTTCTGTTCCACTGTAGTGCATAATTTATGCAAAAAATCTGATTTCAGCTCTGTCAACTTCAAAGGGTTGCAGCCGGGTATAAATCTGGAAGGATTTGCTCAGAGAAGAGTTTCTGTTTTTCATTAAACAACTGGAGGTTCAGACTATCTTTGATCAATTTTGTGGCAAGGAGCCGAAGCCAGCTTTTCAATTTGCTGGCCTTATTTAATTAAGACTTTTGTTTTCCTTGAATCTCAAGATGCTCTCTGGGATGAAGACTGTGTAAATTTGACATAACATCTGGTTTATCTTTGTAAGAGCTAATCTTTAAATTAAAATAAATATAAAAGTGTCTGATGATTGGAATAGCTGCTAATAAAAATATCCATTTATTTTGAAGTTCTTTGATGGTTTGATCTACTGTAAACTCCACCATAGCCCAGTAGATGATGGGATTGTGTCTGTAGCATAAACACTCAGTATACGATGGTCTGGACAGCATTAGGAGTTTAGAGGGGTAAAAAACAAACAAATAGGTTAAAAAAATGCAGTTTCCTGGAATAGGAGTGGTGGTGCAGTGCCATAATAACTGGAGCAGTGATGTTGTGAGGATCAGTAATTATGGCTAACATTTATTATAGACACATTATGTGCAAGGCACTGTTCCTAGAGCCTTCTATGGATTATCTCATTTAATCCTAACATAAACTCTGTAAAGTAGGTACCACTTTTACTTCTTTTTTATGGATGTGGAAATAAGGCTTATGAAGGTTCAATAATTTGTCCAGGATCACACAGCTAATGTTTCTTTTACAGAGACTGCTTAGAGCGTTGTGCTTGGCGTGAAAGTGGAAGCTCTGTTCACTTACCGCTTGGCTGATCTAAGACTGGTTGATAGTTACTCAGAGTTCTTTGAACCTTAGCTTCCTCTTCAAAATGTAGAGAGAGGAGTGCCTGGGTGGTTCAGTCAGTTAAGCATCCAACTCTTGATTTCGGCTCAGGTCATTATCTCAGGGTTCATGAGTTCAAGGCCCGCGTCTACACTGTCAGTGCTGAGCCTGCTAGGGATTCTCTCTCTCCTTTCTCTGCCCCTACCCTGCTTGTGCTCACTCAAAAATAAATGAATAAACATTTAAAAAACAAACAAAATGTAGGGAGAGTGGAGAATTTGCCTCATAGGGTTATTATAGCAGTGGAATTACATAATGCATCTGGAGGTGCTTTGTAAACTAAAAATTATTATCCAGAATTATTACCCAGTATAAGGTATGTGATGAAGAAAAAAGGCCAAGCCCTTTGGAGAGAGAGACTTTGATTTGTTTTTTCCCACTTAGAACACAGATTTTTTTTTTGTATGTTGGTTCAGAGTAGGCACTGGATGGGAGTGTTCCTCCTTCCACGTCGAACACATGCCCGTCCTATTCTTGCATGGTAGGGAGACAAGGATCAAAAGACGAGATTCTTTTTTATTTTTTTACATTTATTTATTTTTGAGAGACAGAGACAGACGACGGAGCATAAGTGGGAGAGGGGCAGAGAGAAGGAGACACAGAATCCTAAGCAGTCTCCAGGCTCTGAGCCTGTTGCGGGGCTCAAACTCACAAACTGTGAGGTCATGACCTGAGCTAAAGTCAGATGCTTAACTGACTGAGCTACCCAGGTGCCCAAAAAGATGAAATTCTTTTTTTTCTTAAATATTTTTATTTATTTCTAGGAGAGAGAGAGAGACAGCGCGAGCAGGGGAGGGTCAGAGAGAGAGGGAGACACAGAATCGGAAACAGGCTCCAGGCTCTGAGCTGGCAGTCAGCACAGAGCCCGACGTGGGGCTCGAACCCATGAACCGCGAGATCATGACCTGAGCGAAAGTCGGACGCTTAACCGACTAAGCCACCCAGGCGCCCCACAAAAGATGAAATTCTTAATCAACTATTCTAGCATTGTGAGCATGAGGTGCTTCCTGAGCCAGGTTAACTACATAATTGGTTATAGTCAATTTAGAAAAAGAAAGGTAAGGCTTTTTTCTAAATTTATGGACTTCTAGAACCATGGCTTTCAAATTTTACTGGACATCAGAGTCACTCAGAGAGCTTTTGAGAACACATGTCTGGAATATCTGATTTACTAGGTCAGGATTAGAATTTTATTCCAACAGCTTCCCAGTAATGTTGATGCTACTGGTCCAGGGACCACACTTCGAGAACCATTGGTTTCAAATTCTCTCCATGCATTCAAAATATTGTACCACTCTGTCCACAGCTAAAAGTTAGGCCCTGCTTATTAAAAGCACAGTCAGGAGAAAATTCTGCAAATCGTTTAACACCACAGAAATGCTGTTGTTTTTAGTACTAGGCTTTTCACAAATCTTAAGTAGAGAAGAAAACAACTCTCTACTATAACCACACCAGTGAGGTGGTAGGTTCCTTTGCAGACATGTAGTTGTAAGTCATCCAGAGCTGAGCATACCTCCTTAACAGCTGAAATCCTTAACTACCTGTTGATGGTGTTTGGGGAGAGAATTTATACTTACCTGTTTTCAAGGTAAGTACATGTAGATATTTTTTTCTTTAGACAAGAACAGAGGCTTCGATGTTTTCTCACCCAAAGTTTCTCTCATTTTTGAGGCATTTAACATATAAGACCTCACATGTTGGTATTTGCAGCCATATGGAGAGTCATAAGAAGGTGCCCTGGCTCTGGCTTTAATAGGATGTGAAGAGAGGGCTGTTTTCTACAGATTGAGTGCTGAAATAATGCTTCAAGATCCCTCACAACAAAGTAGATACATTTTCTTATTGAAAGTAAAAAAATGAACAGCTAGGCACATTTGAAATCAGTGAAAAAAGATGGCATAGAAAGTGATAGGCAGGCTTTCATTAGGTGGTTTCTATTTTAGCTCTTTGCCTCGTACTACAGTTTTGGCTTATGAAGTTGGAGGAAATGAAAATATCCTTTGATGCCATTTAAAAATCTTAGCCCACTGGGGCACCTGGGTGACTCAGTTGGCTAAGCATCTGACTTCAGCTCAGGTCATGATCTCACTGTTCATGAGTTCGAGCCCCATATCAGGCTCTGTGTTGACAGCTCAGCCTGGAGCCTGCTTCAGATTCTGTCTTTCTCTCTTTCTGCCCTTCCCCTGCTCTCTCTCTCTCTCAAATATAAATAAATATTAAAAAATTAAAAAAAAACTTAACCCATAAGTATGAAATAAACACAAAAAGTGACACACTTCCTTGTTTTAAAAAAAATTAATAGATTTTTGAAAATTCTTTGAGCAGTTTTACATTTACAGAAAATTGAATGGAAAGTATAGATTTCTCATGTACCCCCTCATCTCCACCACTCACCCTCTGCAGTTTTCCTTTTGATTGACATCTTATAGTACTTTCATTACAGCTGAGGAGCCAATATCAATACATTATTTTAAAGTCCATAGTCTTTATTAGGGTTCCCTCTGTTTCATCCATTCTATGCATTTTGATAAGTGGATGATGACATGTATCCAACATTACAGTGTCATACAGAATAGTTTCACTGCTCTAAAAATCCCACGCTTCACCTGTTCATCCCTCCTTCTCCCTGAATCCCTGGAACCACTTCTCTTCCGTCTTCACAGGTTTGCCTTTTTCAGTGTCATGTAGTTAGAAATCATACACTTTGTAGCCATCTTTCACTTAGTAATATGTATTCAAGTTTCCTCCATGCCTTTTTTTTTTTTTTAATAAACTTTTAAGAACTTCTTCTTTGGAAGTAATTTCCAGACAAGGGAAGTGAGAACAGCACAAAGAACACCTGTATGCTTCTCACCCAGGTGCGGCTATGATTTTTTCCCCGTTTGTTTCATGAACTCTTGCTCTTTCTTAACATATATATGTATTATTCATATTTTTGTCTAACCCTGTCACCTCCCAAGAAGGAGGACAGACTCTACATAATCAGAGTATGGTTATCATTAAAAAAATAAGCCCTCATCTTTATCCAGTTTACTGTCTGTATTCCAGTCTATGAATTGACCCCATTCTGTCCTTTCTGTAACATTCTTTTTATCTCTATTCCAGTAGCGAGTCTAGGATGTTGTACTGATTTTATTTACTTTTCCAGCTTTTTTGAAATATAATTGACATATCAATTGTGTAAGTTTAAGATCTACATAGTTTGATGATTTGATACATGTATAGATTGTGAAATAATTACCACAGTGTTAATTAATATATCCACCTACATGCTTTTTTTGTGGCCTGATAGTTCATTTCTTTTACCTTTGGATAATATTGCATTGTGTGGTTATACCAGTTTGTGTATCTACTTATCTATTGAAGAACACAATGCTTTCTTCCAAGTTTTGGCAGTTATGAATAAAGCTGCTATGTAAACATTCTTGTGTAATTGTATAGATGTAAATTTGCAACTCCTTTGGGTAAATGCCACGGAGCGTGATTGCTGGATTATATAAGACCATGTCTGGTTTTACAGAAAACTACCAAAATGCCTTCCCAAGTGGTTGTACCATTTTGTATTACTACAGCATTCAATGAATGTCTGTCTACATTCCCACTCAGATTTTATGTTGTTAGCATTTTGGATTTTAGCCATTCTAAAAGATGTGTAGTGGTACCTTATTGTATTAATTTGCAACTTTGTAATGACATATGATGTTGAGCATCTTTTCATGTGTTTATTTGACATTTGTATGTCTTTTGGGGAGTTGTCTGTTTAGATATTTATTTTTGTTAATTTTTTAAAATTTATTTATTTATTTATTTATTTTAATAGCTTATTGTCATGTTGGTTTCCATACAACACCCAGTGCTCATCCCCACAAGTGCCCTCCTCCAAGCCCATCACCCCCCTTCCCCTCTCCTCCATCTGTTTAGATCTTTAGCTCATTCTTTAATTGGATTGCTTTCTTTTTTAAAAAAAATTTTTAATGTTTATTTACTTTTAAGGGAAAGAGAGAAAGACAGAGGCCTGAGTGGGGGAGGGACTGAGAGAGGAAACAATCTCAAGCAGGCTCCAGCTCACAGACTGAACTCACAGACTGAGCTCACAGACCTTGAGATCACGACCTGAGCTGAAGTCGGATGCTTAACCGACTGAGCCACCCAGGCGCCCCTAACTAGATTGTTTGCTTTTGTTGAGTTTTAAGAGTTTGTTGTTTATCTTGGATACTAGTCCTTTATCAGATATGTGTTTTGCAAAGATTTTCTCTCTGTGGCTTGTCATTTCATTCTCTTAACAATTGTTTTTTTCAGAGCACAGGTTTTTTAATTTTAATGAAATACAACTTATCAATTTTTTCTTTCATGGATTGTGCTTTTAATTTTATGCCTAAAAAGTCACTGCTGAATTAAATGGCACCGAGGTTTTCTCTTGTGTTATCTTCTGGGAGTTTTATAGTGTTTTCATTTTACCTTTAGGTTGTGATCCATTTTGAGTTAATTTTTGTTAAGGGCGTAAGGTCTGTGTTCATTTGTTTTCCTTGCATGTGGATATCCATTTGTTCAAGAGACTATCCTTTCTTTACTGTATTGCCTTTGCTCCTTTGTCAAAGATCAGTTGATTGTGATTGTGTGGGATTATTTCTAGGCTTTTTACTGCCTTGCTTTTTTTTTTATGTTTTATTTAATTTTTTGAGAGAGACAGACAGACAGCAGGCTCCAGGCTCTGAGCTAGACTTCAGCACAGAGCCTTACGCGGGGCTCGAACCCATGAACCGTGAGATCATGACCTGAGCTGAAGTCAGACGCTTAGCTTAACCAACTGAGCCACCCAGGCGCCCCTCTGCATTGCTTTTTGACTGCAAATTTGTAATGATTGCTTTGGGTCTCTCCTCCTGTTGATTCTTCCTCCAGTGCAGGCCATTATTTATACCCATGACTGCTGACAGACCCTGCCCGTTTGTGAAATGAGCATTTCACTCCTTCAGTCTTTGTGATGTAGTGAAAGAAAAGAGCAGCATTTCACTTCTTCTTGTCTTTATCCACTTATTTGTCACTAATTTTCATTGCTAACGTCAAACCTATTCTTTTAAATGAATTTAATAACATTCTACACAGTCCTCTTAATGATTTGTATAGTATGGTTTAAGGAATGAATTGCATCATAAAAGTGAGGGACGCCTATATGGATAAAGTACTTTTTGTCTGTATGTTGCTCATTTGTAAAATAGAAATAACACTTCTCTTACAGAACAGAGTTTTTAAAAAAAATACATCACAAAATACATGTGAAAACACATAAACAGGGAGGGCAGTAATGATTCGTATGTACTACAGGGTTCAGTTTGTCACTTTTCTTTGTCTTCATTTTATACTTCCTCCTAAAACAGTCTTATTTCCCTAATTTTAATTATACCTGAATACTTTGCATTGAAGACCCTGATCTGTGTTTTGTAGGCAATTGAATTTCCATTGCAGAAATTTCCACCCTCTTGCATGATCATCTATACCTCCTCTCCCTCCTCATCCTCCTTTCTTCCTCCCTTCTCTCTCTTCTCTCTCTTCTCCCTATTACCTTAAGAATGTGACTGGTAGAGAGGAGGCAAAGGTGCTGTAAGGCTGTATTTTCATAGTGAGAATGTTTAGCTACAAAATATTGATGGGAAGGACAACTATCAGGTGTAATTCCTCAAAACATTATTTCATCATTATAATGTCAGATGCAGTGATAGACATGATCTGCTTAATACTGTTGCTAATCTTTGTAAGTCTAATAAAATTGTAAGTGGCTTATCTGTCTGTGTACTATGCAGCTTTATGCTTGCTTTAGGCTTGATTACTCAAAATCTACATTTAGCTGCTTCTGAAAATATATTTTTTCTCAAGCTTCATAACATTAGTTTTCTCTTCTCCACCATTATTCTCTAAACCACCTAAGCTATAACTTTAATGAAAAAAACCCATGCCATTCATAAAGTCTATGAAATGTTCTCTGTAGAGAATTTAATATATATTAATATATATCAAGCATATTAATGAACTGTTGAACTGATGTTGTCTGTCTTAGATGGTAAGTTAGTAAGGAGCAGGGGTGTGCTGATATGTTTTGTAAATCATTGACAAACATAGCTTAATAGTCTGAAAATGGTTTTATGAGTAATGAGGGAATAGCCTCTGTAAATAATTATGTTAATATAGAGAAATTAAAGATTAAGAGAGGCAAGAATGAGAATTAGTTGAAAATAATATGGCTATCCTGGTTTTCTTTTGCTTACTGTATTCATGATGTTTTTCATCCTTTTAATCTATTTAGCTGTTTATATTTAAAATGAGGTTTTTGTAGGCAACAAAGTTGCCTTCGTTGGTTCTTGCTATTTTGAAAAATTCTGACAATTTCTGTCTTTACATGGGTGTTCTAGATAATTTAACTTTAATATAATTATTGATATGATTAGATTTAGGTATTCCATTTATTGTTTTCTGTAAGCTCCCTCTGCCATTGATTGGTCTTTCTCTTCCTGTCCTCTCTTGGATATTTGAATCTTTTTTAGCATTCTACTTTTTATTTATCGTTTTTTGGCTCTATCTCTTCAAAAATAAGTTTCTTTTTGATGGATGCTTGAGGGTGACAATATACATACCTAAACCTTCACAGTCTACTTGGAGTTAATATTGAACTACTTAAAGTAAAATACAGAAAACTTAAAACCATGTAGATTCCTTTATCCTCCCCACTCACCTTTATGTTCTAGCCATGATTTGTATTACCCTTACTACATATATTGAAAACCCCAGGGCTCCTGGATGGCTCAGTTGGTTGAACGTCAGTCTCTTGATTTTGGCTCTGCTGGCGATCTCCTGGTTCATGAGATCGAGCCCCGCACTAGGCCCTGTGCTGACACCATGGAGCCTGCTTGGGATTCTCTCTTTTCCTTCTTGCTCTTTGCCTCTCCCCTGCTCCTGCTTTTCTCTTTCTCTCAAAATAAATAAACTTAAAAAAAAAAGAAAACCTCAGCAAATAATAATATAATTTTTACTTCCAACAATCATACGCATATTAGGGAATTTGGGGGAAAGAGCCATTTATATTTATACCAATATTTATTATTTTTGTTGTTCTTTAATTGGTGGGAAACCCTAGTTTCTTTCTAGTGTCATTTCCCTTCAGCCTGAAGCACTTCCTTTAGCATTTCTTTTAGGGCAGGTTAGCCAAAAATGAATTCTCTAGGTTTTCATTGCCTAAAAATGTCATTATTTAGCTTTCTTTTTTTTAACTGTTTTTTTTTTTTTTTTTTAAATTTATTTCTAGGAGAGAGAGAGACAGCGTGAGCAGGGGAGGGTCAGAGAGAGAGGGAGTCACAGACTGAAACAGGCTCCAGGCTCTGAGCTGGCAGTCAGCACAGAGCCTGACGCGGGGCCCGAACCCACGAACTGCGAGATCATGACCTAAGCGAAAGTCGGACGCTTAACCGACTAAGCCACCCAGGCGCCCCTTAGCTTCCTTTTTAAAAAAAGATTTTATTTATTTATTTAACAAAGATCCTCTTACTTATTTTATTTATTATTGTTATTATTATTTTTGAAATGTGAGGCTCGATCTCATGACTGAGGTCATGAGATGAGCTGAAATCTAGAGTCAGCTGCTTAACTGACTGAGCTACCCAGGTGCCCCAAGATTTTATTTTTAAGCAATCTCTGTACCTGTCATGGTGCTCGAACTCCCAACCCTGAGATTAAGAGTTGCATGCTGCACCGACAGAGCCAGCCAGGTGCCCCTATTTAGCTTTCTTTCTTGAAAGATATTATTCTCGTTTGGCAGTTTTTATCTTTAAGCACTTTAAACAATANGAACTAGTCATGTTCTCCTCATTCTTTGTATGTGGAATGATATTGGATTGTAGCCCGGACATTGTATATGTTATGCTGTGTAGATCTGTGTCCTTAATCTTCTGAACAATGTTTTTTGTTTGATTTTTGCAGGCAGTGAACCCAGTTAGATTCGAACTCCATTTCTGTTCACATTCCAAGGCTGGTGGCTCTAATCTCAGTTCAGTTTATAACGCCTTTGCTATGCTCCTTGCTCAGGGTAAGGCCGGGAATTATGCAAGATTTTGTATAGAATTAGGGAATTCTCTTCTCTTTATTCCTTCTCTGCATGAGTCCCTCCTTACTCTGCAGGGATACTTTTTCCAAGTTCCTCAGACCAGACAGGGGTTTCACTTGGAGTTTTCTCTGTTCACACTATTGTACTGCTGCTTCGCTGCTCTGCCGTGGAACTCTGACTGGGTCCTGCCCCAGAACAAAACTGCCAGAATAAAACAATAATAATAAAAATCTGAGAAGTTCACCCCCCTTTTCGGTTGCTTCTCTAAGTTTTGACTCTCTTCGACCTTTCACTGTTTTTTGTTTACTTTGCAGAGTCCTCAGCTTGATGCTTTTTGTATCCTGTCCAGAGTTTTTACTTGTAAAAAGCAAGTCTGGTGTGGGGGGTGGGGGGTGGGGGTTGTAGTGTGCTTACCACCCTCACCCTGTTAGAGGAAACAGAACTCTTCTATTTTGTTTCCACCTCACAAAGAATCTCTACCCTCAGAGGGGAGAATGCATGATGGTAGTGAACATGGTGCCCATGTATTTTCCAAAATAGCTTGCAAAGAAGATCCAAAATTTGTTAATAAATGACAGTTTGACATCAAGGTAACTTAAGGTAGTAGCTTCTTTCCTTTTGTAAGATGCAAGTTGTATTTATACTCTGTAGAGCCAGGCAGTGTTTTCTGAGATGAAACACTTAAGTCCAAAAGGACTTGGGAGAGTAACAGTGCCAACCAGGTAAGAGAAGAGCCGTGCAGTCTCAGAGTAGCGGCTGGTTGCACAGGTTGGAGGCTGTGACCTGACTTACAGCTAATTGCCACTATCATCTTATTTTCTCAAATGACCGCAAGACAATGTTGACACATGTGTCAAAGAAGATTATAAGATTAAAAGGAGGAAAAGAAGTTGAGGTCAAAAGTATTTAAAATTAAGGTGTGATTCTGCCCTCCTTGAACTAGGACTTTGATCCCACATTTCTCTGTATTTCAGCCAGAAGATGGTCTTTTAGTGTTTGTTTACTTTGAACTTAACTCATTTTAGAGTGGCAATCTTGGCTTCTTTATTCTTGACTTTAGAATGTGACAAAAGCAACTCCTATAATTCTATCACTTATATTAGTATATTTTCTATACTCTATTTGTTCTTATTAAGTCCTGGGATTTTTTTTTTATCATGAAAGTAAAAAATGCTTATTGTAAATATTTCAAGCAGTCAGGAAGTATACACAGTAAAAGAGCAAAAACTGACCCCCAGGCTAAATGGTGTTTCAGGAATTTTGTGTTTTCTTTTTTTCCTTCAGATTTGTATTTAAGTAATCTCTGCGCTCAACATGGGGCTCAAACTTATAACCCCAAGATCAAGAGCTGCATGCTCCACTGACTGAGCCATTAGGGTTTCTTTTCTTGGGAGGGGGACATAGTTGAAATTGTTTCATATTTAAAAACTTTTCTTCTAGGGTGCTGGTTTTCTGACTCCGGATTTCAGCTCAGGTCATGATCTCACAGTTCGTGAGATCAAGCCCCCGTGTTGGGTTCTGCGCTGATGGTGCAGAGACTGCTTGGGATTCTTGGGAGTCTCTCTCTCTGTCTGTCTCTGTCCTTCCCCCTGCTTGCACTCTTTTTCTCTCAAAATAAATACATTAGAATGAAAAAAAGAAAAAAAAAACTTTTGTTCTGTCACATAACTTTATAACCTGAGCATTTTCACCATTTTTACGCATAATTTAAAAATGCTTCCTAAATGTAATTTTAATTTTAAAAATTGCGAAGGGTGTAACTGGATGATAAAATATCCTTTTATCCATCTTTTCATTTTCACTCCCTCGTGGAAACCATGAGTAATACCATTCCTTCTTGTGTGATCCCACAAATGTCTTATGCATGAAATTATTTGGTAAAGGAACTCATACTTTTCTTTTTCTGGATATGTAAATGTTATTAGAACATAAATATTTCTCCATTGGAAATCCTTGCAAACAAATTTTAATGACTGCAAAATTTCTGTTCTGAAATTGGGTGGTTGCATTCTTTTTTTTCAAGGATATTTTAAATTTTTATTTATTTTTAAAATTTGAATATAATTGACCCACAGGGTCACACTAGTTTCAAGCACACAACATAGTGATTTCACAAGTTTATACACTGTGCTGTGCTTACTACTAGCTCTTGTCTGGCCCCACGCCCCATATCCCATACTCTATTACGATATTCTACTGAGAAAGAGTTTGTGTTTCAGTCCACCCCAACAACCTCTCAGATCCATCTTACCTGAAACATCTGATCGCTTTTAACCAGCTTATTAGTAAGATAACTTGTGAAAACACCTGGCCTGCCTCTTGTAATGAGGTCAGTAGTTATTTTTACACTTCACCTTATACTTCTTCACTCTTTCAGCTTTCCAGCCACCAGCTCAGGGCAGATGCCGGCAACAGGTGAGAGGAATCACTTTTAGATGAATACCATTAAGTAATGTATACTACAACCCTGTTGTGAGCAGAGTGCTTGGTATTAAGTGACTGTTGTCATGGTATTGTTAAGGCTTCTGCATCTGACAAGACATCCATGATAAGTACTTAAACCTCTCATTTCTGTGGAAAATGCAGAAAAGATTCAGTTAATATGATGTGAAAAGAACACCACTGGAAGGGATAGAAGAAAGTCAAGTAGCTTGTTCCTGACGACCAGGTGGTGCTGGTTGAACCTTGGGGACTCTTGCCCTGGCTGGCATGGCTCCCCCCTCAGCCACAAGGGCACCATCTTTGCGATGAGAATATCATTCATTGTTTTCCAGGATTTCGTGAGGAGTCGGTGAGAACGCTGTGAATGTTTTCCATCATCCTTTACCCCTCTATGTTATGATACTTTATCACTTCCATGGTGGTTTTGGGGCCATTGTAATTAAATTGTTACATGTTGTTTGGTTTTTACCAGTCCTTTCCTGCTGACTAGGAGGTCAGCAGGCAAGAACGTAGAGATCAGTCTGTCTTGTCTCCCAGTAGATCTGTAGGAGAGAGAAACTTTCCCCATGTTCCTTTCCAGCTTCTTTGACTAGCCTAATAATTACATTGACATAAGGTAGATTAATAGGAGAAAAACAAATTTGATTTTATGCTTACAGGAGCTCATAAAAATCTGAGACTCAAAGAAGTGACTAAAGCAGGCAGCTTTTATACCTTTTAGGCAAAGAAGCAATACATTTGTGAAAAATTGGCAAGACAGAGGGGTTTGGGTTGGGGTAGTAAATTAGTGAAGTAACAAGGTTTGTTTATACAATCTTGTCTGCTTTAAATTCTCTCTCTCCCATGATAAGGACATCTTTCTTCCTACTGGGACAAAGAGGGTACCTTTCATATGGGAGATTTATTGCCTGCTTTCACGGGGACAGAGGAGGTCAGAGTGTCCTCTCTTGCACTGGCTGCTTCTAAGTAACTTTAATTCAGAATAATCAGTACTCCAGAGTGGCCTGTTATAGGTTGGTGTACTCTGTTTCCCTTCAATTCCTAGTATTTACCTTTGTGGGGGTTTTTTATAGAGCTCAGTGGCTAAGAGCCTGGAGTCATACTGCCTCAGCCCCCACTTTTAGCTCTTTGACCTTGGGCTTTGTTCCCGAACCTCCCTATCCTTCTGTTTGGATGAATGAAGACAAAAAATGGTGTCTGTCTCTTTGGATTATTATGCAGATCAAAGTGGTTAATATTTAAGTTAGAACATGTATCTGACGTGCCATAACGGCACATAGATGTGTGTTAAACAAAAAAGAACGGTTGCTCAGTGTCTGTTAAGTGAGATGATGGGTGGGTTTTCAGCAGCCCTCGTTGGTAAGCTGGGTGGAAGATGCGTCGTCAGACGCCAAGTCCCCTGGAATATTACTGTTCCCTGTGCTTTGATTCACTCACTGCTGTGATGCACAGTGTTTCACGAGGAGTAAACTCTCCTGAGTAAAATGTGCTTCTTTGGAACAAACTAACCAAGAAATATAGGTTTTTCCTTATTATAGTTTGACTCTCAGATTTCTGAATGTTATTTAGGAAAAGTCAAGTCTGTGCTAACCCTGTCTACTTGCAGTCAAAGCTTCAGAAAAACAGTAGTGCGTCACCAGGTCTTTAATATGCTTAAACACGGAAAGGCTTACCCCCGAAAGGCTAGCCAGAGGGGCAAAAATGCAGCCTCCTTTGGCCCTTCCAGATTGTGCTCAGTCTTGCTTCAGGGCCTGTGGATGGCGGCAGAGGCCTGTGTGTTCAAACAATAAAGAAACAAAGACAACAAAACAAAATAAACAGAACAAAAACAAAACCTCAAACAACCCCCGCCCCCAAGAGGGCCAGAGGCCAGTCCTTACAGGTCTTGAATACAGGTTGCAGTATCTAAAGGTATTTTTGTGTTTTGAACGTGGTGTCAAGAGCACTGAAATATGAAATTGAAAAACTTAAAAAGCGGCGCAGCCGAGGGACCTTGGTGTCCCGAGGGTGGTCGCTGATGAGGTTCCTCATCAAGGGCAGTGTGGCTGGGGGTGTCGTCTACCTGGTGTATGACCAGGACCTGCTGGGGCCAAGTGACAAGAGCCAGGCTGTCCTTCAGAAGGCTGAGGAGGCAGTGGCCCCAGCCACGTACCAGTTCAGCCAGTACGTGTGTGAACAGACCGGTCTGAAGATGCCCCAGCTCCCAGCCCCTCCCAAGTTTAATTTTCACGTCCGCGACTCCAGGAATTCAGGCATCATTAAGGTGATGTTGGCTCTGTCAGCGGCCCCCTGCAAGGTCTGAGAGTACTCTAGGGAGGGCTGGGAATACCTGAAGGAGCGAATCAAGTAGCCCATCGGAGGAGGCCTTCTGCCCCAGCCAGGAGACCCCACTCCAAGGGCGGCTCCCGGCCTTGCTGGCCCAATAAAGGACTTTGGAAGTGCGGAAGGAAGGGAGGGAGGGAGGGAGGGAGGGAAGGAAGGGAGGAAGGAAGGAAGGAAGGAAGGAAGGAAGGAAGGAAAAAGAGTATTTCTTTGGAAGTGCGGAAGGAAGGAACGAAGGAAGGAACTTAAAGAGTATTTCTTTCCCCAGAGCTGTCATGACTAACAG
Organism: Crocuta crocuta; assembly: GCF_008692635.1. Classification (NCBI taxonomy): domain Eukaryota; kingdom Metazoa; phylum Chordata; class Mammalia; order Carnivora; family Hyaenidae; genus Crocuta; species Crocuta crocuta. The sequence goes on from NW_027551572.1 coordinate 2,976,027, forward strand.
CTGCCCATTGCTTTTTGTCTCCAGCGTGTTTTCACATACAGTGTCTTTATCTGTCCCACAGTTCTTTCAGGTGAACATTATTATTCTCACTTTGACTTTACAGTAATTTTACTTTATTTATATTCACCTACTACAAAAAGTCAACGGGTATGATAGGGTACTTGGCAGAATGTAAGTCCTCATTCCTGCCCTGTCCCCCAAGTACCCAGGGCCACCCAGTTTGTATCTTTCCATTGGTGCCCTTGGCCTTTACAAACATGCACATCCTTCCTCCCATCTCCCCTGCTCCCCATGAAAGCTAGCACCGCATTTACTGTTCCAAACTGTGCTCTTTTCACTCACTATACGTTGTAAAGATTGTCCCATGTTGGGGCACGGAGACCTGCCACCTTCTTTATACCAGTTGCTTAATATTCCTCCTGCTTAGTAAATCTCCCATAGAGAACACTTAGATTGCTTCCATTCTCTTGCTTCACAAAACTTCTGCTGTGGGTAATCTGGCATATCAATTTGACACATACGCAATGGTATTAGTACAGTGGTTTTTAAAATTTTTTGATGGAAGACTCAAAAGTCACAATGTTCCTTGTAGAACAGCACCATAAAATAGGAAGACACTACATAAAATAAGTAAAAATTGGTGCTAGAGTAGAGATTATCTTATAGACTCCTATAGTCAAACGGTAGCAGGTATTTCAGGTTTAAGATAAAAATGGTAAGAGATGGGTACCTGGCTGGCTCAGTCAGAAGAGCATGTGACTCCTTTTTTTTTTTTTTTGATCTTTATTTATTTTATTTTATTTTTTTACAAATAGTTTATTGTCAAATTAGTTTCCACATAACACCCAATGCTCATCCCCAAAGTGCCCTCCTCCATGCCCATCCCTCCTCCCCCCCACATCCATCAGTCCTCAGTTTTTGTCAGCATTCAAGAGTCTCTCATGGTTTGCCTCTCTCCCTTTCTCCCACCATTTCCTCCCTTCTTCTCCCCCTTGGTCCTCTTGATCTCAGGGTCATGAGTTCAAGCCCCACTTTGGGCAAAAAAAAAAAAAAAAAATGGTTAAGAAAGCCCTTGATCCTAAGAGAGGGGGCATTGTCTGTTGGGTCCCCACATTATTGCCAGCACTGAAACAGCCATCCATAGTGTGTATTAAGTTGAGAGTGGGCACATCCCTTTATTTTTCTGCTTCTTACCTGCCTGCTCACAGAGTTTCTGTGGGAGTTTCTTAAACTATATAAAAATATTTCTTTGAAAACTTGAAAGTATTGCATGTGAGATGTTATTTTTTAGAGTACTTAGTTATATAATGTTTCTTTTTTTTTAATTTTTTAACGTTTATTTATTTTTGAGAGAGTGTGAAGAGGGGAGGGGCAAAGAGAGAGGGAGACACAGAATCTGAAGCAGGCTCCAGGCTCTGAGCTATCAGTGCAGAGCCCAATGTAGGGCTCGAACCCACAAACCATGATCATGACCTGAGCTGCAGTCAGATGCTTAACGACTGAGCCTCCCCAGGCACACCTTGTGTTTCTTATTTATCTCTAGTAGTAGCCCTAGATAGATTTAGAGGAACCCGGCAAACATGATCAGAAAACATGTTTCACGTCAGAATTTTCTAGATTAGCTTGAGGTTTCCATTTAAATTCTAAAAGGGAAATTTTCAGCTTCATTGCTACTTAGTGGATGCTGATGGACCCAATCTAATCTTTTTCTGATAAGTTGGAACCATTATTATCAACATTGATTAATGTTCATTAAACAGTGAGATTTTTTAAACTCTTAGGGTTTTTGCTATTCTAAAAATCCAGAAATGTATGTGTGCATGTATGTGCATGTGGGTGTGTGGATGTGTTTTCTTATTACCTCTCAGGCTGAGAGCTGTTAATTTGTGCCAGCAATACACCTGTCTCCACAGGTCTTCTATCCAGTCTTTTTTTTTTTTATTTTAAAGAGAGCGTGTGAGTGGGGGAGAGGGGCAGAAGAAGAAAGAGAGAAAGACAGAGAGAGAAGGAGCAAGAGACTCTTAAGCAGGCTCCATGCTCAGTACAGAGCCTGACATGGGGCTTGATCTCACAACCCTGGGATCATGACATGAACCAAAATCAAGAGTTGGACTCTCAACCCAGTGAGCCACTCAGGCACCCCCAGCCTGCTATTCTAGTCTAGTGTAGGCAGATATTTCATGATTGTGTCTAAAGTATAAGTAAACTGCTCTGCCTCACAGTCGAAAGGGCACATAGGTAGCCTGGGAAAATTTTCTCTGAAAAGAGCCAGTTAGATTGCTTTTGTAGAGTAAAGAAAGTATGGTAGACAGAGAGGCTATTCTAAGTATGCAGATGGTGTCTGAGCTGTATGTTAGAAACAGTTTTGTCTAGTCATAGTGGAAGTCATTAACTTGGATTTAAAAATTCAGCAAACATTGGGGCATCTGGGTGGCTCAGTCAGTTGAGCATCCAATTCTTGATTTTGGCTCAGGTCATGATATCAGGGTCATGGTATCGAGCCTGGCTCTGCGCTGAGCATAGAGCCTGCTTGGAACTCTGTCTCTCTCTTTCTCTTGCTCCTCTCCTCTGCTTGTGTTCTCTCTGTCTCAAATTTAAAAAAAAATAATAATTCAACATTGACTGAGTACCTTTTATGTACTCATGTGTTATGTAGGGCAGTTAGCAAACCATGAACAAATACAATGTCTTAGGTGCTGATAAGTACCGTAAAAATAAATAAACAAGTAAATAAGGAAGTAAAAAAAGAAAGAAAATAAAGGAGGACAGATATATAAATATATACATAGGGAATTGGGAGTACTATAGATGAACTTTTATATAGGTAGTCAGCAGAAGTCTCTGATAAGGTGGCCTTTGAACAGACACTTGAAGGAGGCTGGGGGCAGGGAGCAAAAGCAAGTGCAAAGGCCCTGAGGCAGTACCTTTATGAGTGACCTACAAAAAGGAGGGGGTCAGTGTAGCTGCTCTAGATGAGCCATATGGAGAAGAGGAGGAAGTATGTGTGGGAGCAGCAGAGTGTGGGTCTTAGAGGGCCTTAGAGACCCCTTTGAGACCACTGGCTTTGATCTGAGTGACATGGGAAGCCATTGCTAGGTTTTGAGCAGGAGTTTTGAGTCACAATGACATGAGCTTACTGACTGGCCGTCGTAAAGGGAGTTTAGATGCAGGAAAGGCAGATAGGAGGGACACATGTGAAACCCACAGATGACAATAGCTTTGAAATAACAGAATCTAACGATGCTTGGGTAAGTAGAGGAGATAGGTAGGGGGGTTCTTACAAATAATGATGGAAAAGTGCAGCTGATCTTAAATGGAAAGTTCTTGGTGTTATTTCCCTCTTGCACCCTGAGCACTTCCCAGTGGGCTGTTCTAGCCAGTGTCTTGGACGTCCCCATGTCTTCCCTCCCAAAGGTTAACCTTCAGACAAAAACATTTACATTTGATTTGCGGACTCCATCTTTATAAACATCACAATTCTGAAAATAATCGTATTGCTTAAAAGGTTTGTCAGTATTTAAAACCCGTTTCTAAGGTTATCAGTAACTTCCTTGATGAATTTAGTAGCATTTGTTTTTCCTTTCTAATTCCTCTCCTCCCCCTTTCTTCTTCTTCAGAACTCTTCTTCTGGCTTCTGTGATTCTGCAGCTTTTTATGTCATCCTAATGCTGTTTTCATTCTTTCCTTTTTTTTCCCTCCTTGACTCTTGATGTGCGTGTCCTCCAAAGTCATGTCCTCCATCCTTTGCTGTTCTTCTCAAGCACTCTTTCGGTGAATTCATTACTTTCTTAGTTTTAACCATCCTTGGGCAGGGGTCACAGAGTCCCTCCTCCAGCTCTGACTTGTCAGCTGTGTGCTGGACTATATTTTTATTGAAACTGGCTTCCTGTCCCCATTTCTCTTACTGGTGCCGCCATACTTCTTGTCTCAAAATAGAGCCCATCCTGACACATTTTCCTGCTCCATTTCTTTTCCAATCTGTTTTCAAATCTTATAGATCCTTTTTTTGGAGTGTCTTTCAGGTTTATATTTTCTTCTCTCATAATAGATACCCTACAGCCCCAGGCTTACCGTCTTACTCATGGATTCCAACCATAGCCCATGAGTGGCTAATTTTGATTCCAGCCTCCCCGAGCTCGAGTCCTTCTGGCTGGCATAATAGTGATCATTCATTTAGCAAATATTTACTGAATGTTTAATGGATGCCAGGTGCTTTTGGAGGCAGTGGGGATTTAAGCCCTCAGGGGCTTACATTCTAGGCTGTGGGGGAGACAGTAAACTAAATGTATAGAGAAATACATGTTTGGTGGTGGTGGTGCTAAGGGGAGAGAAGAAAGGGCAGAAGAAGGTTGGGGTGAAGAATGTCAGACTGGGAAGAGGTTTGAAGTTTATAATGAGGTGGTGAGGAAGGGCTCACAGAGAAGGTAACTTGTTTTCCATTTTTAAATCAAAGTAGAATTTGATTTAACGTAACATTTTACCATTTTAACCATTTCGGGTATGCAGTGCAGTGGTGTTAAGTATCACACTGTTGTGCAGCCATCACCACTATCCACCTCCAGAACATTTTCATCTTCCCAAACTGAAACTCCGTACGTATTAAACACTAAGTTCCCATTCATCCCTCTCCCCCACACCCTGGTAACCATGATTCTGCTTTCTTATATATAAAATTGACTACTTTAGGTACCTCATATAGATGGGATCATGCACGTTTGCCTTTTTATGTCTGGCTTACTTCACTCAGCACAATGTGTTCTAGGTTAATTCACGATGTAGCATGTGTCAGAAATTTGTTCCTTTTTGAGGCTCAATAATACTACGTTTGTATGTATGTGACACGTTTTGTTCATCCATTCCTGTGTTGATGGACATTTGGCTGTTGCTACCTTTTGGCTCTTGTGAATAATGTTGCTATGCAGATGGGTGTACACATACCGCTTAGAGCCCCTGCTTTCTGTTATTTTGGGTATTTACCTAGAAGTGAATTTGCTGGATTACATGGTAATTTTATTTTTAATTTCTTAAGGAGATGCCATATTATTTTCCACTGTGGCTGCACCATTTTACATTCCCAAGAAGGTAACATTTGAGTGAAGACATAGGGAAGTGAGGAAGTAAGCCAGGAGGACATCAGAGGAGAACATGCTTGGTGGAGGCAACCCCACAGGGAAGGGTCCTGAGGGGACAGCATGGCTGCCTTGTGCGAGGTGTGGTGGGGAGGCCAGTGTGACTGAAAATGAGGGAAAGAAGTAGGAACTGAGGTTGGAGATGGAACAGAGGTCCAAATTATATACTGCTTTCTAGGTCCACGTAAGGACTTTGATTTTACCCTCAGTGATATGGAGAGCCATCAGAAGATTGTATCATATTAATCTTTTTCAAATCTTACCATCCTCATGGCCAAACATGATCTTAAAAATCAGTAAGGCTTGGGGCATGTGGGTGGCTCAGTTGGTTAAGCGTCAGACTTTGGCTTAGGTCGTGATCTCGCCATTGGTGAGTTTGAGGCCCACATCAGGCTTGCTGCTGTCAGTGCTGAGCCCACTTTGGATCCTCTGTCCCCATATCTCTTCCCCTCCCCCACTTGCACTCTCCCTCTGTCAAAAATAAATGGACATTAAAAAAAAAAATCAGTTAGGCTTCCCAAATGCTTAGCATTCAGTCCAAATTGCGGCAATTCCACTTGTGCAACCATATACCCCATAGATTCCCATCAGCTTGTTCATGTGTACACTCAAGCTTGTGTCTTGTTTCTACCAGTTATATTCAGTGGTGCCTTGTATGGGCCACATGCTTCCTTCTGTGTGGAGTTTCCTCACTGTCTTCTCTACGAGTTCCATCACATCATGTTTCCACTATGAGCTTTTTGTCACTCAGGTGCTGGTTGTCCTAGTCACTGCTGTCAGTGACTAGAGCACGAGTGGGGGAGAGGTGAAGGAGAGAATCTTAGCAGGCCCCACACTCAGCACAGAGCCTGCCATGGGGATCAATCTCATGACCCTGGGATCATGACCTGAGCAGAAATCACGAGTTGGGCACCCAACCCACTGAGCCATTCACTACCCCACTGCCAAGTTATTTTTGTTTTGTGTTTTTCTCTCTCCAGTTAGGTGTTAAGAGGCCCTTCAAGGGTCATTTATTATAGTGCTTTAGGTCTCCTGTAAAAATAGGATAATGATGAGCAATTATTATTTATATATGTAAACCCTCCCCCATCCAAAAAGGATAAGCTGGGGTGGCCACACAGCACTTATATAATAAACGTCTATGGATAGGTTGACTCTTCACTTGCTAGCAAGTATAGTACAGTAGTTTATATAGGTGATAAAATTAAATAGGTACCAATCGTGTGTTTTACTAAATGTCTCAAGTAGCTTTTTAAAGCTGAAATCTAAAGGATTGTCTTTTTTAAAAATTTAATTAAAAATTTTTAAATTTTATTTTCATTCCAGTGTGGGACTGTCTTTATATTTGCTGTACCATTAAAAAAAATCAAGTTCCCATCATGGAAACTAAAACCTGCCAATTAAGCACTTATCCAATTATTAGAGCTTCAGAGAAAACCAGTGGATTAGCATTTTATGAATTACTTAAAAATATTAACAACAATTTGCAAAGTATTAAAGCAGTGAAGACAAGAACATTCATTTAAAAATCACATCAAATACTACAGAACCTGAATTCTACTCAGTGTGAGTTTTCAGCTAGCTCATGTCTCTTATGCTTTCTAACTATATAGCCAGGACTGAGTTTGGATTCTAGGTATGTGCCATTATTTTGTGTAATAGTACCTGGCCTGGAAATGATTTGGTGAGTTGTTATCATGAGAAGGCCTTTCTGTAGCAACACTATTATATAATAAGCAGCCACTATCAAGACTCAGCAATTATGAACTTTTGACACTCGAGGTCCTCTGTTTCATAAAGGAAAAAGGAACACCACACATAAAGTTTATCTTTATCTTTGGCCTCAGAACCTCTCCTATTCTACAGTTGACCACCATCATGAATTTAATGCCTCTTCTCCTCGTCTGTTTCTTATGCTTTTGCATATTAAAGCATGTGTCCATAAGTTAAATACAGTATTATTAGTATTTTAAAAATTTACCTAAATGTTATTACAGTTATCTCCAGAGAAACAGAATTAGGAATATATCTATAAAAATATATTTATAGGGGTGCCTGGGTAGCTCAGTTGGTTAGGCATCTGACTCTTGGTTTCCGCGCAGTCATGGTCTCAGGGTCTGTGAGATCAATCCTTGCATCTGGTTCTGCACTGGCGGTGTGGAGCCTGCTTGGGGTTCTCTCTGCCTGCTCTCTGCCCCTCCCCCCAATATATAAATAAACAGTAAAAAAGATATTCATTAAAAGATCTCTATCAATCTATGTATCAATTGATCTATTTTTTTAAAATGATTTATTGTCAAACTGGCTAACATACAGTGTATAAAGTATGCTCTTGGTTTCAGGGTAGATTCCTGTGGTTCATCACTTACATACAACACCCAGTGCTCATCCCAACAAGTGCCCTCCTCAGTGCTCATCACCCATTTTCCACTCTGTGTACCCACTATCAACCCTCAGTTTGCTCTCTGTATTTAAGTGTCTTACGGTTTGCCTCCCTCCCTCTCTGTTTGTAACTGTTTTGTACCCCTTCCCTCCCCCATGGTCTTCTGTTAAGTTTCTCAAGATCCACATTTGAGTGAAAACATTTGATATCTGTCCTTCTCTGGCTGACTTACTTCACTTAGCATAATACCTTCCAGCTCCATCCACATTGCTACAAATAGCATGATTTCATTCCTTCTCATTGCCAACTAGTATTCCATTGTATATAAAAACCACATCTTCTTTATCCATTCATCAGTTGATGGACATTTAGGCTTAAAGAGATTTGTCATAAGGAATTGGCTCATGCGATTACGGAGCCTGGGAATTACCCAGATCTGTTGTTGGCAAGCTGGAGACACAGGAATGCTGATGGTATAAGTTCCAGTCTGACTTGGAATCCAAAGGTGGAAGAAGATCTACGTCCCAGCTCGAAGACAGAGAGAGGCAGAGTCTTCATAAGTCATGGAGTTACCGTTGTGTACCCTGCTTCTCTGAGGCATTCTTTGATTGGGATCTAAGTTATTTGTTTTCCCTACTGTATACTAATTCTGTTTTATGAATACAGTGTTTTATTTACTGATCTACCAATTGATGAATGAATAAATGTTTTTTTTTTTACCTCTTTTGAGCATGTAGTAAGGACTCCCCTTAAGAGATAGGCCCCCTTAGCTATTGCCCATTGCTTACAGAGCACCTCACCGCTGAAGGGTACACATGGGGGTATAACAGATGAAGAGCACTGATCCTAGTCTTTCAGGGATACAGTGAGAGCACAAGGTCCAGCTGTCGCCTTTGCAAATTCTGAAATGAACTGATGAGTCAGATTTGCAAGATTAGAATAGACTTCGTAGGATAACCTACTCCCACGTTTGCTCCTTCTGACGCTGTTAACCAACTAATTCTTTTTGTCTTAGTTCAAACTCTTCAAAAAAGATCTGACCGGTAAGCCAAAAATATAGTAACTTTCATGAAGAATAAAGCATTGTTCCATTTAAAGCAGATTTGAGCCAATTAGAATGCTGACTTTCCCTCTTATAAAGTTTTAGTGGCTAAAAAATTAGCTCATTTTTATTATTGACATTCTTGTTTCCAGTTACATGTATTGCCTAGGTTATAATAATATATATTTTTCCCAGTGGATTAATTTTTAAATTATTAATATTGAAATGATTTCCAACTTGTGTAAAAGTGGCCAAATGGAACAAAGAACTCCTCAGATTCCTCAATTGTTAATATTTTATGGATTTACTCCATTGTATGTGTTTTGTGTGTGTTTGTGTGTGTGTGTGTATGAGAGAGAGAGAGAGACAGAAAGAGAATGAGAGAGAGAGACTGATCATTAGTCTTTTTCTTAACCTTGTAAGAACAAGCTGCTGACATGATGTCCTTTCCTCTCTAAGCACTTTCAGTGTGTATTTCCTCCAAACAGGACGATGCTGTACACAACCAGCACATAGTACTCCAGATGAGGAAGTGGGCTTGGTACAACACTGCCATTCAGTCTGCAGTGCCAGCAGTAGAAACTCAACAATGGCCCTTTTCCTTTCTGGTCCAAGATCCTGTCTAGGAATATGTATTGCATTTAATTCTCATGGCTCTTTAGACTCCATCAGTCTGGAAAATTTTCTCAGTCTTTCTCTATCTTGTGTATCCTTGAAAGTCTTAAAACACACAAGTCTTTAATATTGTAGGATTAGGATCTTTCTGATATTTCCCCCTGACTAGACTTGGTTAATGCATTCTGGATGGAATGTCACATAAAAAAGATGCTGGCTTCCTCTCAGGGCATCACATCTAACGCACAAGATACTGCCCTGTCCTGCAATTGATGATGTTAACAGTAATACCCACTTGTGTTTGTACATGCCAGGTTTTTTTCAGATTACATTTATTATTTTTTTCTTTATAATTGATTAGTATTTTGTGGGAATGTTTCCCAAATTTGCCAGCATCTTGTTCTTCATCAAATTTCCACTGATCAGCATCCATTGACAATTATTGCCTGCATCAACCACTTCTATGATGGTTGCCAAATGGTACTTTCTATTTTTGTGATTCTTTCTACATTTATTTGCTGGCATTCTGCCCTAAGAACGATCTTTCTCTTCCCTTCCCTTCCTCTCTCCCTCTCTTTCTTGTTTCTTTTCTTCCACCTGTCCTCCCTCCCTTCCTTCCTTTCTTCCCTAAGGAAGTTCTTTCACATTCATATTTATTAGATATTTCTATTTTGATATTCTTGATACTGTGCTTTACTCACTCTGGAGAATAGGTCCTAGGTAAATCTAACATGTATGTAATAAATGGGCTGACATAGCACTTGTACCCTCTATTCTTGGACAGTTGCCTATTTAAAATTGTGTCACTAAGCCTGAAGGCATTTAGTTCTTGGTTTTCTTGTTTGCTCTCATCCATCATTTTCTCATTGATCCTGGGTTATTGTGTCCCGGGTATACAGTAAAAAGAAATATGCTCCGTGCCTGGGAAAACACAAGAGCTGATAAATCCTTTCTGTTTCTGATCGCTTTGGGAAAGAAACATTGATTTACAGTAGGATTGTGACAGCAATTAGAGTAAATTCATAACTTCAGGGCCCTTGGTATTGCATCTGTAGGAGAATCAGCAAAATCTACGTAAAATAGTCTCCTGAATTGAAACAGTTGGGTTGTGCTACATTAAAATGAACAAATAATATATAAAAGGTCAGTTTTCCTGCATCCTCAGGCCAGCACATTCTCTCAAGTCAAATTCACTTTCTCCCTAGACAAGGCATGAGTGGACTCCAATCTGGCTCTCAGTCACCTCCCTTACTTTTAAGGTTCTGTTCTGCCTCTTAAACATCATCCATGTACCCTTTAGATACCTTAGTGTCTTAGATCAGGTTGCTGTTAAATGTTTTCAGATTTAGGGGCCGTTTTGCTCCTTTAGGTGACTTTATATGTCCCTTACCTATCTTGGGTTGATTTCAGAGTTTACTCTTGAAATAGCAATTAAACTGGCTGTAGAAGAGTTCAGATTAACTCATTCTTGGTAGAGTCTTCTTTAAAGACTGACTCCAGGGGCACCTGGGTGGCTCAGTTGCTTAGACATCTGATTGTTGGCTTAGGTTCAGATCACCATCTCACGGTTCGTGGGTTCAAGCCCCACATCGGGCTCTGAGCTCAGAGTTCAGGGCCTGCTTGGGATTCTCTCTCTCCTTCTCTTGCCCTTCCCTCACTGACTCCTCTTTCTCTGTCTCTATCAAAATGAATAAATAAATTAAAAAAAAAAAAGACTGAATCTGTACTCTTGGTTGGCTTCTAAAAGCCTATGTACTGATTTGACCAGATACTCTCTTTTATTGATCACAGATTCAAACATTTTTAAGCAGTTTCACCACAAATGGCATTTCCTAAATTTTTATAAAACAACAAAATCATGGAGAGCAACAACCATTTTTTCTTTTTATTGTAAAATCACCTAAGTTAAAAATTACCTTTATTTCCATCCCGTTAAGATAACTGGTTTCATTTTTTAACACATTCACTTATTATAGCACTTCTTTTCCCACATTTATTCCAGTCTTCATATTGGAAAATAATACATCTGTAAACCAGGTAGCTTTTAGAGAGAGCAGTAAAGACCAGAGTGTATTCACTCCTTTTCCCTCCCGGCTTATGTGGTTTATCACTATTTGTAGTTAAATCAATAATCACTGTACATATTTTCATCAATAGGTAATTATTCTATAAAGCCAAGCACTGTGATTACATTCCCTTCCTTGTTTGGCTTTTTTCCTTTTTCCTGAAGTTTATGATTTTAAAATTTGTATTTTTTTCTACCATCAGCATGGCCAACTCTTATGGAGAACTTAAGCTGCCAAGTAATTTCTAAGTGTTTTACATGCACTGGTTAATTTGATCCCTACAACAGCATATGCTATGGGAATTACTATAGGTAAGGAGACTGAGGAATAGAGATAAGCTAAGTAAATTGTCCAAGGTTGTACAGGTGCTAAGAGGTGGAACAGAGATTTGAACGTAGGCCACTGGATATGGAGTCCATGCTCTGAGTCACTCTGATATTCTCTGTACAGATTCAGACAGATTACTAAATTTCTCAAATCTCCTTTGTTCTTCCTGCCCTTCTCCATTCTCCTGTCCCTATCTAGACTAATTGATTTTCTAGCTCTGCAACACAGCTACTTCCTCTAGATATATACAGTTTTTAGGTATTAGGTTTCTTCATTTCTGTCTTGGTTGGATCCACTGTTTCCTGGATCCTGTACCTTTCTCTTTAATAGTTTATGTCTACATTTTCCTATCACATCAATAAATAACTTCCTACAAAAAGATATTTAAAAAGTAATGGGTTCTTGTGTTTCTTCCTTTTATTTGCTATTTTTAAAAAAAATCCATCATCTCTCATTGAGTTGATAGTTTGGCTAATTGGACGTTTCTGAGTTGAAAATTATTTTCCTTTGAAATTTTGATGACATGGCTTTGTTGTCTTTTTGCTTCCAGTGTGGCTGATGAGAAGTCCTCTGCCAGTCTGATTCTCTGACCTTAGTACATCTTATTGCTGTTCTGAGGTTTCCTTTGGACAAGAGTTGGCTTTCCATCATGTTGAGCATTTGTGGGCCCTGTCAGGCTGAGGACTTAGAAATTTTACCCTAGTGCAACCTCTGGTGTTATTTCTTTGAAAATGTCTTCCTTTGGTAGTCCTTATTTATTTTTCTAGAAACAAAATCTTAGTTTGCAGGAGCTTCTCAATTAATCTTTATTATTTTCTTATTTTTCCTTTCACAGTAAAGTTTTATTTTACTGGAGTATAATCTACATATGGCAAAAGTCACTCCTTTTCATGTACAGTTCCATAAATTTTGGCAAATGCATACAGTGGTATAACCACTATCACAATCAAGGTACAGGGTCCACATTAACCAAAAGGTGGAAACAACCCATGTGTCCCTTGATGGATGAATAAATAAAATGTGGTATATATATCCATATCTATCTATCTATCTATCTGAATAAACAAAATCAAGTGTGTGTGTGTATATATATATGTATGTATATTTATGTATATACATGTATATATACACACATATGTATCTCCACATCCATTCACCCATCCATCTATCCATCCATCTGTCTTATAATAGTGGAGCATTGTTTAGCCATAAAAAGGGAAGGAAATTTTTTTCTTTTTAAGTTTTTATACAAATTACAGTTAGTTAACATATAGTGTAATATTAGTTTCAGGTGTACAATTTAGTGGTTCAGTATTTACATACAACACCTGGTGCTCATCACAACAAATGCCCTCCTTAATACCTATACCTATTTAACCCACCTTCCTTCCCACCTCCTCTCTGATGACCATCAGTATGTGTTCTCTATAGTTAAGAGTCTTTCTTGTTTATCCTCTCTCTTTTTTTTACCCTCTATGTTTATTTGTTTTGTTTTCTAAATTCCACATGAGTGAATCATATGGTATTGGTCTTTCTCTGACCGACTTATTTTGCTTTAGCACAGTGCTCCCTAACTCTATCCACATCATTGCAAATGGCAAGATTTCATTCTTTTTAATGGCTGAGTAATATTCCATTGTATATGTATACCACACCTTCTTTATCCATTCATAAGTCAATGGACATTTGGGCTCTTGGCATAATTTGGCTATTGTTAATAATACTGCTGTAAACATCAGGATGCATGTATTCCTTCAAATTAGTATTTTTGTATCCTTTGAATAAATACCTAGTAGCACAATTGCTGGGTTGTAGGGTAGTTCTATTTTTAAGTTTTTGAGGATCTTCCATACTGTTTTACAGAGTGGATGCAGCAGTTTGCCTTCTCACCAACAGTATAAGAGAATTTCCCTTTCTCCACATCCTTGCCAACACCTGTTGTTTTGTATAAGGAAGGAAATTTTAATACAAAGTACAACATGAGTAAAACTTTTATAGGAAGTTTTCCTATGTGAAATTAGCCAGTCGAAAAGGACAAACTCCAGGGGCATCTGGGTGGCCCAGTTGGTTAGGCATCTGACTTAGGTCATGATCTTGAGGTTCTTGAGTTCAGGCCCCACAATGGGCTCTCTGCTGTCAGTGCAGAGACCACTTGGGGCCCTCTGTCCCTCTCTGCCCCTCCCCCATGTGCTCTGTCAAAAAAAATTTAATAAAAAGGAACAAACTCCATGTGATTACATTTATATAAAGTGACTTGGTAGTCAGAGTCATAAAGACAGAAAGTAGAATGGTACTAGGGAGGAGAGAGGGGGAATGGAAAGTTCTTGTTTTTAATGGGTACAGAGTTTCAGTTCTGTAGAATGAAAAGAGTTCTGTAGTTGGATGCTAGTGACGGTTGTTTAATAATATGAACGACTTAATGCCTCAGAGCTGTACACTTAAAAGTGGTTAAAATGGTAAAGTTTTGTTATTTGTATTTTCTTCAAATTAAAAAAAAAAAGACCGAGCATAGTCTCAGTCTCACTCCTCTACCCCCAATTCTTTCTCTCATATTTTAAAAATTACTTCATCATTTTGGCCTACATTGTGGAATATTTCATTGACTCTTTTTGCCAGATCTCTTGGTTTCTTGTAAAATTTCAGTAATCATAACAGTATTTTAAATTGCAAAGTATTTTTATATTTTCTGATCTTTTTGTCCCCAAGGAACCTTGCTTCTTTCTATATTACAGGTCATGTGTCTTCCTGAATTTCTTTGAGAGTACTACTTAAAATTTTTTTTACAGTTCTCTTATTTCCTTCTGCTTCTTCTAGGAGGTCAGCTGGTTTTGGTTTATATTTTTCTCTCACTTTTATTTGCAATCTTTCCTCAAATAAAGGAAGACGGTTGTCTTTGGCCATCCCACATACATGGGATTGGCACAGTAAAGTTAATTGGCAGCTGTGTGTACAAAAATGAAGTCTGTTGACTGTTTCAAAAATATACTTTTTATTTGAGAATAGTTTTAAATTTATAGAAAAATTGCAAAGATAGTATAGAGAATTTCCACATATCCCAGTGC